>NW_010291865.1:23089-23684 GCF_000700745.2 Antrostomus carolinensis | reverse complement strand
GGCACAGGGGACCCCTGAGCTCTGCACAGCCAGAATGTTCCAGCAAAATGAGCTCAGCCCTGGGCAGGTGCTGGGTTTATCCCAGTTTCCCCAGCAGCCTCGTCAGCCCTCATTGCCCGCAGCTGTGGGGCCCGGGCAGCCCAGGGGCGGGAATCAGCTGAGCAGCAACACCTGGGCCAGGTCCCGCACCACAGAGCTGTGACTGATCTACATGTATGTGAACCTGAACGCAGGTGCGTGTGTGCACATGAATACACGTCTGTACCTGCACACACACACACACACACACGTGTCACACGCTCAGGCCCCCCAGTGCCGCTCAGCTGCGTATTGCAACCGAAAGTTGACGTTGGAGGAACCGTGGTTTGGACACGAGCCGTGTCAGCGCCTGCGCTGCAGCAACGACACGAGGCCTCTCCCCTGACCTTGCTGCAAACTGCAGTTGCCTTTGAGAGGCGTCTCCCTCCCCCTAACAACTGCAGCCAATTATTGCCGCACGGCTGTTTAATTGCCTTGGCCTGGGCACCGTGTGGGCGGCTGTGCCGGGGCCCCGTGTCGGACAGCGATGGCAGGGCAGGGCCAGGCAACCACCGCA
>NW_010291865.1:9941-22959 GCF_000700745.2 Antrostomus carolinensis | reverse complement strand
GGCAGGGGCTCGCCCGTTCCCACCCCCCCGGCCACTTCACTCGGGGAGATCGGGCTCTTCTCCAGATAAGCACATTGACTTTAAAATAAAGTGTGTGCCAACAGCTGCCGCACCGAGACCGGAGCAGACAGAGATGTTGCCCTGAATGATAATTAAATACATTTTCATCATCTGTCATCTTTTACTGCAGGTGCCGGTGTAATAAATCCGAGCTCCACTCTTTTGTCAGCTGGCAGCAAACATGTTTCAACGCCAAATCCCGGGGGATGAACTCGGAGTCACTTGGCCTTGCACGGGGAGGAGCTGCCTCTAACACACCAAGCAGGTAACTTACACCCCATCGCTTCCAGAATACTTTTATTATTTTGGTGATACATGTGTCTGATGCAGAGTTTCAATCTGTTCCTACGGGGAATGTGAACACTTCCACCGACATTCCCAACCGCACCACAATCCTCCCAGCGCGGTGCTGGCTCCGCTCTCCTCAACACCCGGCGCTTTCCCAGCATCTCAGTGTGCCCACGATGGATCAGGGATATCAGGATTTTGGTCAAAGAGGAAACAAAGTCAAAAGAAAAAAAGGCAAACAGGTAGAATGTGCAAATTAATTTAATTAGAACAAATGTAACTCAGAAAATTAAACATTTAAGTTAATGTGCTGTAAATCCAGCTGCGCAGAGCGGAGGATCTTTCCCTGCAGATGGGTGCAAACCGCTCATCCTTCATCCCATGGAGAACAGCAAGTTCTTCACTGGAGACGCCGCTGGGACACCCCACGCGACGTCATTTTCCACCAGCACCCGCCTGCGATGCCGCCAGCCTGGAAGCGTGTCGCTGCTGCAGACCTCGGTCCAGAACTCCCGATGGAAATGGCTGGCAGAAGGGACTGCCCTGAAATGCTGCCGTTCTCTACCGATTTTGAAAAATGAAACTTTTCAAGTCTCTGTGACAAACCAAAGAAACGAGAAACACAGAGAAGAATCTCCCTGGGCCTTTGCTGGGCTCCTCCACTTTAACTGACCATCCTGTTTCACCTGCCTTCATCCAAACACCACAATTAAAAGCGGTGATGCTGTGACTGGTACGAGAGCTCACGGGCGAGGAGCTGCCGCAGCCGTGGCCTCACCTCATCTCCTGTGCCAGCGCGGCAGGACCAGTCCCATGTGGAGCCGCTTTACTTGCTCCGTGTGCTGCAGCCTACAGCGACCTGTCATTTCATTTGAGGTCAGACTTTTCCCCAGTCCCCAGAGTCGGAAACCATCCTGAGATGGGGTTCTCACCACTCTCCCCATCACATTCCTAAAGACCCATCACCATCAGTCAGCTCACAGTCCATTATTTGCTTTCCCTGACACGAGCATCTCGGCACCAGCTCTCGCTGGGGGTGGGCGAGCACCAGGCACTTCCAAACAGGATTCACCGTCCGCCCCTTGTCTCTCGCAGAGGCAAACCAGCCTCTTTTCACCTCCACAAAACTGTGTCCACGGCTTTTTCCTTCTTCCAACCTCAGCTGCGCAGCCACCCGGGCTCTGCCACTGCCGAAAATAACAGACGTGTGTACAGTTCCCACCCACAAGTGCAGCCACTGAAAACATCTCGGACAGATGACAACGCCTGGTTTAAATAAAAGCACGTTTTTGTTTCACTATAAACGTTCCCATGGATTAAAGATTGGGACGCCACAGCAAAGCAAGTTAAACATTTACTTTCTATTAAAACATCTAAATGAGGAGATTAAAAAACTGTTTACATTTAACAGAAAGGCAAAGGCAAATCAGCACAGGAGCAGCTTAGTGGGTACTTAAAGCCAAGGCGTTCTGATGCTGAGAGGTAATCAATTTAAGGAGGGAGGGATTTCTTAAAACTACTCAGAAAGGGGGGAAAAAAAAATACACATACCTTTGAAAAAATCTTTCACTTCTCTCTCCCAAAGAACGCCTCCCAAGCCTTTCTGCTGCCAAGTCTAATAGGCTTGCTTCAGCAGGCAGCTCTCGCCCCAGATTTCCCCGTAAAATATTTTCACAGCTTATTAGTCTATTTAGCATGTTGTGTGCTTAAGCTCTTTTGTTTATTTTTCATTTGAGATGGCAGGAAGAAAAGATCCTATAGAATACGTAAGGGTGCTACCGACTGGGTTTAATGGCAACTGCTGGAAGTAACAGCAGTTGGAGGTCACAGAGGTGATGCAAATGACACAGTTGATCAGTGTAAGAATTTATACTCTAATTTTTTAACATCCAAATAGACCCTGCTTGGTAACCGAAACCCAACGTGGCCAAAATTCCTCTGGGAAGCAGAAAGTCTCACTTTACAAAGCCAAGATCTCAGTGTATTTGCAATGACCTGCAGCCAATTTGACACACTCCTGTGCAGAGAGGAGAAGAGCTCGGTTTCATTGTGCCAGTAACGAAGGAAAGCTCCAGCTCTGGCACTGGGCCTCCTTCCACGGTGTGTATTAGTTAAGCTTCATGATGACCTGTCCCATCAAGAGATTTAGGTGATGCAGTGTAAGATGAGAGCCAAAAACACGGGACAACTCAAGGCGTCCTCTGTGCCAAACACAGCCTCCATCCAAACGCCGGACACCTAAAATCTAGTCCAGAGCAAGCGTGTGCAGCAATACCCACATGGCCGGTAGTGAACCCCCGTATGCAGAACACACACAGATCCCAGGCACCGAGTTTAAGAGTGATGGATTCTTACCTAATGACCAGAAGATCTAGAAAAACTCCCAATAATATGGCTCTATCGGTTTGTCTCATTGCCATTCAAAGAAAGAATCAGAGCACCCATATTCTGTGTAACAGAATTAGATTTAATCCTCCCACGGGTTTTAGAGGTCGTCCCAAAGATAAGTCTCTATTTTAGTTATAATCCTTGGTTTTAAAAGTTTATTTAAAAAAAAAAAAAGTGAAAAGCATTAGAAGGAAGCAGGGTGGGGGCAGAGCGGATGCGAGAGGCCAAAGAGGACAGCCCGCAGCCCCCCCTGGGGTGGGGGCTCTTGTTTTCTTTTAAATGATCACACTTTGTTTCTGTTTGAAGCAGCACCCCAGCTGAAGGAAGCAGCATGTGGGAAATGCCATTTAACCGGCCTTGTTACATAAAAGGATTCTGGCATAAGCACATATTATACAAAAGGAATAACCTATTTTATTTAAAATATCTGAAAGAAAAGTTTTAAAGCTAAGAACTAAGGAGAGCCTTCTCCGTTATTTTCCATTAGCCTTTCTGATCATGCTGAATGAGACGCTCTAATTTACAAAGTGTTTTAGGACACAAGTCAGAGGTTCTACTTGCAACCGAATGGATTTTGCAGCTTATGTGGATTAAACGTTCTATATACAGACGGGAAAGGACACAAGCAGCTCCAAGGCTCGTTGGCCCTTGGCCATGGATGACGCTCATCATGAAGGGTCCCAGTACCCACTGTGAGCAGGAGGAGTGGTAACAGCCCCGCGATGCTTTGCTGGTCACTGCTCGCTCGACCCTGCGGCACCTGAGGCTTCCTCTGGTTGTCACTCGCAGCCCCGACCCTGTCAGGTGGGAGCCCACCTGCGTGGGCAGCGGGGACGCTGCAAGCGAGCTCCAACACTGGACCTCTCCCCACGTCCCTCCCAGGGGACAGTCACGCGCTGTCCTTGCCGGAGTGATACAGCTTTGGCTTCCCTATAATCGCTGTTTCCTCAAAACTCTGATCTTCCCTGCAAAATCTGCACATTAAATGCCTTCACAGCACCCTCCTGTGGGGATTCCGCGTCCATACAGAGACGGGGGCAGCTAGAAATGGGGCGTGAAGGAAACTCTCCTCATCCTCATCCTCATCCTCATCCTCATCCTCCTCCTCCTCTTCCTCCTCTGGTAGCACAGCCAGGGACCGGCAGCACAAGCCACCTTCGCCGGCAGCTCCGAGCGCGCTGGGCTGTCCTGCCAGCATGCACTGCAAATTTTCCTGTAGTAAATACAGACAAATTAAAATGCCACCTCGACTGTCTCACTGGGGTTTGCGATCGCCACCCAAACCGGGTCCGCCAGTGTTTAAAATCCTGCTCTCGAATCCAGAGAATCTCCAGTCAGCAGTGAGTTAGTCTGGAATCACTTACGCTTTAATACTTTCATTTTCGTGGTGATGCTACATTTTAATTCAGATACTTGAAAGCATTTTTATCATAAGCTACAGTGGTTTTATGAAACTCTTTGTGATGAAAACCAGACAGTTCACTAATTTCTAAGAGAAGGAAGACTTTAGAGAGTTTATAATTCTACTAAACAGTTAAGATTAAAAAAAAAAGTTCATGTTACTTACACTGTTGATTTACTGCAGAGCGGTATCAAGACACAGACATGCTATAGATATCATGCACCTTCCCACTTTTTGCAAGAACGCTGTAAAATTAGAGTTGAATAAATCTTAAATCTAAATTATCTTTTAGATTATGTAGTCATTTATGTGCCTCACCATAGAAGAGTGCACGTGGACCAATCCACTTGTGCAACAGGAACATTTATACAGCACTATTAACTTCTGAAGCATCTCACACCAAATTACTTAATCTTAATAGATGATGCTTCTGTAAGAATGAACTATTTTTTTGCTTCCCAAATCAATAGGATTTAAAAAAAAATAAATTTTCCATATGAATATTAGGTGGAGTGCACAGACACATACAACTACCTGATACTTGAGATGCTTTCAAGTGAGGTAAGAGTGATCGCAGGAGGATATTCCCTCATCTTTCTCCTCCACCTAATTGCTTGGTAACGACTGTTTTCTCTTGCCTGTAATCGCCCACCACTGCCTGTCACTGGAGCACACAAGTACCCTGGCATGGAAAAAACAGGTTTTTATGAACTCGAGAGCAAAACCACAGAAGCAGGCAGTGCTGTTTGCCGTGGTTGAGGATGGAGGGCTCCAGGAGCGCCAAGGCGTGGGCCCTGCACCCGCAGATCGCCCAGGCGACCGCAGGGTACGAGATCGTCCCAGCTCTGGGGCACACCAAGGGAAGGAGCAGCCCAAAATCTGGCAGTGGGGTTCAGCGTGGGCAGGTGCCCAGTTTGCCGAGTGGAAACACCGGTGCCAGCACGCCTTCGCCGTACGCTGGCTGGGTTAGGTCCTGGCACAAAGCGCGCGCCTCCAGACGGAACCACAGCTCACGTCAGCGTGGATGTGTGTGTCAATGTTCGTGTGTGGACATCCAGAGAGCAGTAAAGAAATACAAGTGTTTGGTGGATTTTCAGTCATGATTTTAAAAGTCTTAAACTTAGAAGCCTTGGGAAAAAACGTACTTGGAACCATTTGTTTCCCTTAGTCATCCCCAAACAGAATAATAACTCAGTAAGTTGCATTAGATGGATTTTGCGTTGCCAACAACTGAAATACTGCCAGGATGTGATACACATCAGATTGATTTCAACATGCAGAATCAATCAGAAATAAGCTGTCAGAGTTGAGCATCTAGTTTGGAAAATTCAAGTGTGAAACTGCAATTAAAAATTGCATTTCTGTTGCTGGAAAGTCTTTTCACATTATCATACTGGACAGTAACTAAACCCTGTTCTTGAGAGTTAAAAATTCACTGCGCTCATGAAACAATGAGAAAGGAAGAGCTGCTCAGCGCATCACCTGGAGTTTGCTACCAAATTCTGAAGATGTCACCGAGATCTCTGGCTGCTCTCCTAAGGCAAAGCAAGGCTGAGGTTGGTGGCAAGCGGGTGTGTGGAGGTGAGGGCTGAGATCCCTCCCGCAGAACCCGGAACGGCAGAGCGAGCAGACACGGCAGAACAGAGCAGGCAGGAAGGGCAGCAGGACGAACCAAGAACGCGATCCTTGTTGTTACTGTGCCACAAAACGTGTGTGGGGGGAAGGCTGGTATTGGGTAGGAGCCCCTCATCGTTAACAGATGTAAGGCATTACTCATTATTACTACTGTCAGAAACTACAGCATCATCCGAGCAGCAGCAGCAGCAGTATTTTCTGGATGAGAACACTCCATTTCTACCTTAAAGAATATCAATTCTTCCTCTACTACCCAGCCTTGCTTAGCAGATAGCAGAGCTATTCCCAGCTACAAAGAAAACGTGTCCTAAATAAATGGAGAAGAGAAAGGCAGAGAACGTGTTTGATAATAAAATGTTGCAATCTGTAGTCTTTTATGGGGGGGGGAAATAATTAATAAAATAATAACAACAGCTGGAAGGACACCTTTCTTTGCATCAAGGTCAGATCTTCCACAGGATCTGAGGCCACCAGGTATCACACAGATTGTCCCCAACCCAATCAGCATCCCAAAGAGCACCGCTCCCCATCTGCTTTCTACGCGTCTCCAAGAGGAAAAGCGAATGCCAAAGCGCAGATCCTTGTGAGCAAGTTACACGTGGATCCAACTACTGACTCAGTAATTTCTTAGCCTCTCACCAGCCCAGCCCTGCTAACGCACGAGGACCCAGGGAGACGGGACGTTAATAGACTGACTTGAGTGAAAAGGCAGCAGCACTTCTCATCAGGAATTTACAGTCGAGTGCCACAGCACCTTCCCCTTCCAGGTCCCTCGCAAAGAATGGAGAAAGGCAAGTCGTAGTGTTTGTTTCACGCGTTCATCACAACAGGAACTTCACCCAGATCGAGACTAGGTCCAAGTAATAATCACTGTAATTAGCACTTCATTCATGTAATTACCAGCAGACCCCATAACATTTTACAAAGGAGGTAATTACCCATATTTTACAGCTGAGGAAACAGATACAGTGCAGGTGAATAACTTAAAAGAAATCATCAGTAAATCTGTGGCAGAGCCAGAGACTGCAATTATCCTCATTCCCAGCCAAGGCTTTCCCCAACAATCCATGCTGAATTCACTTCTGTCTTGTGGGAAGGAATCCAGAGAAAATAAACACAAACTGGAATTTCCAATGTCTAGAAGAGCTGAAAAGCAGACAAGCCAAACCTGAAGGAGAAATAAAAACACATTTTTATCACTGAACATTTTCTCACCTGCGGGCTGCAGCTAAGAGCGAAGGAAAGACAGAGGACCCTAGCTCTAGCACGTACAGAAAGCCAAACGCAGGGTTTCGATCGCTACGGTTCTATTTCTGTAAGCAGAGTAAAAGCAGAAGCACAAGAGTGAGTCGTGGAAGGCTGCCCAGCGGCACCAGCTTACCCCCTCAGCGATCAAAGACCTTAATGCATTTTGAGAATGTAAAGATTAAAGCAATAGCAATAATTAAATTATTTAAGGACTTTGCAAAACACTACACACACAGAGCAGTGAGCAGGGCGAGAAGCTTGGGAAACGCATCCCCAGCCCCAGACGAGACCCTCCCCAAGAAGCCGAGTGCCAGGGCGCCGGTCCCACCACGGCCGCTGCTCCAACAGCCGGGGCAGCTGCCCGCATGGAGCAGCACTTGGGTGTTCCTCTGGAAAAGGAGAATTCCTCTGGAAAGGGAGAATTCCCCTTCCCCTCCAAGCACGAGAGCAACAGGATTCTCGCCTGGAAGCTGCCAGCCCTAAAACACGTTCACAGGGGACAGTTGCCCATTTGTTACATGTCCTGCACACGGACAGATCCTGCACAGAAACCTGTGTTTTCTCACTTACAGACTCTGGGGGGGATCTGTTCTACACGCTTCTTCATCCTGCGTGCTTGGATGAGTTTTATTATTAATAGAAAAAAAAACAATGTTTGCTTGTGTTGACTGATACATCTGTTTTCCAAAGTAGTCCAGGCTGAAGTGAGCAATTTGTCCATTGCCTATGTATATTTTATTAAATGAACAGCACATGCAGATGATTAATACACAAGTGTGTCTATTAGGTTGAATAAAGCAGATTAGGTTAATCCTACCCCAGCTGCATTACCTGAACTGCAAGACGTGCAATGTTCTAAATCTAGTAAATGTGCCAAGTATTTCATTTCAGCCATTTAGCCTTATGTTAAGGTTAGCACATAAAAGCATCCAGCAGCAGGAAATATTGCATAAATTTCAAAATTAAGACTTGTTTCAGGAGAGGATGTTATCAATATCCTGCCTTTGAATAACAGAAAAACCTTGTAAGCAGGAACAAATCTCTCAATAGAGTATTCTCTTAATATTTAAATAGACAAATGGTTTGCTTTGCCAACATTCTGCAGCATTTATGTAGTTCTTTGATGAAGTGTTTCAAGAAAACATGTATTTTAGTTCCTGTTCAGTAAAAAACAGGCTCAGTAAAATGAATTAAGTTCTGTCGCCTCTTGCCATAAAATGGACAACTGTTGCTGATGTGACCTAGTGTCAGCCAGTAACACTGCAGCAGAAACCCACAGACAGACTAAATTCGGGTAAAGGGCAAAGCTATTGCTGTGTTAACAAAGCAGCTTTTCTTACTAATATTTGCTGTTGTTTATACAGGAAACTGAGAACAATTCCTACCCTGGCTTTCCAAGGGCTCTGCCTCCTCCTTCCTCAGCAACTCTAGCATCCTGGAAGTCCATGCGATAGCTAAACAGGCACAATCCATATTCATGGCACTGATTTCTGGGAATAACCATCTGCATCTAACAGGATACTTGGAAAGATAATGAAAAAGACAGCATGCATCACCCTGTGCCACCCCAACATCTTGTGAGACAGGCCCAGCTATTCCCATCCCTAACAGCGCTTACCTGATGAAAAGAAGGCAGGATGGACATGACAAAGTATCTCCTGAAACAAGAAATTCTAGCCATCTTGTGTTTTTATCTCACTGACTCCAGTTCCCAACATCAGACATTTTTATTCCATCACTTTCTTTTTTTCTTGCTGTTTGTTCTACCAGGAGGCAGCTGAAAGCCAACCCTCTGCACAGAAAAAGGAGATTCCCTTTGGTTTCCAGATGTCTAAATAAAGGTTTTTTAAAAATTGCTTTCCTAGAAAGTCAAGGCATTCACATCTAACGGCTGCTGATAAAAAATATGTGTTACAAGGAGGAGAAAAATAGTCTTCAAGGAGTTTTCTTGGGCAAAATAAATATTTTTTTCCACTGAGTTTTAAAAACCCTGTTCTGAAGACTGGAGAAATAGCTCGAGATGATTGTGGAGGATCATATTTCTCAGGCTGACAGGCAGCATTAAAACCAGAGTAAAAGCCAAATCCCAGCTATCCAAAACAGGCTCGCTGTAGGAATGGCAGCCTTGTATACCAGAATGGATGACTCTGGCCTTCAAAAAGCATCACAGCTACAATTTGGAGCAGGAGAGGAAAAGGGAAAAAAACCCAACTACTGAATGCTTCAAACACTGATGCAGGTTGTGATTGCCCATCTCAGCTCCTACCACTGGGCTAGAGAAACACGTACATCAACCCAGAGGAGATACTGGTCAGCAGAGCTGGGAGTACTATTTTTGACTGCCACGGTGTTTGAGCGGGTGACGCTGCAAACACAGCGATGGGCAGTTGAAAAACAGAGATCTCGTGTTTAAGCACAAGGATCAGTGCTGGAAATACCATTTTCTCAAGTGTGGATGCTAATTAAAAATAGCAGATGCTTCCTGGAACAGACTCTGGTGATGTCAGTGCATCTCCACTGCTCTGGGGTAAAACCTACCGGGGCTCAACCCACCCAGCCCTGCAGAGGACCTGCAGCTCCAGCTCAGCCCCATGGCTCAGCGACATCCCCAGCAAACCCTGAGCGGAGCCTGCTGCAGCCTCTGCTTCTCCAGGGAAAACATCAGCAGGGATTTTTTTTTTTTTCAGATGGGCTTCAGGCTCCTCCAGAGAGAGCAGACAAGGGCAGCAGTCAGGTGAGGTCGGTGGAGCAGAGCTGTCATGTGTGAACAGCTCACTACCATGTTAATCTGCAGTTCTAATGAACGATATAAAGTTTTATAAGCATCAACAAGGCTCAGAGAAGACCTAAATCCATTTCAGTGCTCATTTAGCAGCTTCATCTGTGTGCAATTAAAACTTCAGCATTAAATGTTAAGAGAATAAAATAATGAGACACTTAAAAAATAATCTGTGCTTCAGTGGGCCGTGCTCAGTAGATTTCATATGATCATTTACAAGATAGAAACAGAATCTGGAGAAAACCCCTGTCTTACACCCGCACCCTTTCAGTAGAGAAAGGGGAAGAAATGGCTGCTCAGCTCTGGGCTCTCTATCGCATGGACACACAATAGTGCTCCTCGAAGCACATCCGTGCTGAAAGCACAGCTCAAAGCATTGATAACTTTCCTTGTGGCTTCAGTGATAATGTAAAAATAAATGTAAATTGAGTTTCAATTGAGATTTTCATTTTGGTCTAAAGCTTAATCTTTTATTAAAATAGCTATCAGTTTTAAGCTGATGGTTAAGAAAAGCTATCTTCAGGACAGGGAACAAAATTTTAACAATAAAGAATATTTCTTACTCAGAAGTGTATCTTAAATGCTCCCATGATTACTTTGAGCTATCAAAATATGATGGGGGAAGGAAACACCAACAGTGTATGTTTTACTGACCAAAAGAAATGTAGAGAAATGCAAATTAAAACCAAAGAGGTACAGAAATAGCAAAATAAATTAAATAATGGGAGAACACAGGTCAAAAAAGTAATGTACTATACAAGAAACATACACACAGTTAAACTTAAAAGAAGCAAAAAACAATGAAAATGATATACTTTATTTTTTTTAACAACTGATATCATTTTTATTCAAGAAAAGTCAACATTACATATCTTCATAGAAAAAAAAAAAAAAAAAGACATTTGGGGAGGTCAAAGAACGCTACAGTTTAAAATGATGAAATGTTACAGCTTGCACACCAAAATTAAAAATCAAATGAAATTAAAAAATGAAATGGTTACCAAAGTAATGCAGGTCAAGGGATCAAAGGTGAAGGGTCACACATTATTAAAAAGAAATCCAAAAGGGCGTCTGCATCAAGATCTCTGCAAAACAAAGGAGCTTCAGTGAGTAAAACTGACACCTTCCAGGGCATCACATCAAAGCTCTCACAACTCACACACCGCCCGCGGCAGCGTCCCGCCGCGGCCGACCCTCCTGCGGCCACCACCACCCTGGCTACCGAGGTCAGCTCCTACTTCAGTAGCCTTTTTTTTTTTAATTTCCTTATTTATTTTAAAACCTCCCTGCAGGTTGTATTCTACAAAGCTTTCCCTTTCCATATTGGTGCCCTGGTTCTTCTCGCACAAAGCGTGTCTCAGAGCTCAGGATAAGCCAGCGCGGCTCGAGTGCCTGAGCGGCCACACGTCCTGCTCCAGCACCTTCCCTGGGCACGCTGCTGCTGGGGTGACAACACGAGGGCTGTCAGTACAACTTTCACACCATCTGCTTTCTGGGTAAGTATCCCGTGCTCTTTTTCAAGAGTTTGCTTTGTTCGTTGTAGCTGTGGAAGCGCAGTAATTACTGACACACGCACGCTGAACCCCCAACGACGTCACGTAGCGGTTTAATGCTACAATAAAAACAAGTAATTCAAATGTGGTTACCAAGACAAAGGCCTCTGCCTGCAATCTCAATTACACAGAAGCTATAAAAAAAACCCAAAACCTTTGGTACCCATTTCCAAGCAAGATGCAGTCAATTATCTATACTAAATTTATGCAGAGAGCGTAGTATTTACATCAGATAAACTTTAGGAGAAAGACACCCACCAAGGTCATTACATCCCCTTCCATTCCACTGTCCCTCCTCTGCCTCCCTCTCCCCCTGCCCTGGAAGTGCTTCATCTGGACCCAAAACAGCTTCATGATTGAAGCCGAGAAACAAACCCACTCCACAAAACTGTGTCTCTGTAAGACAAAGAAGCCACCAGTGATAGAAAATCACCACGTTCGAAGCTGCAGAGCAACAATCTAGTTTGTCTGCATGTTTTTCCAGAAATCTTGTCGCACCTCTCAGCATCGCTCCTGCTTTACGTGTATCCCAGTCAAGAAGCTGCTGGAGAACTCTGCAAGGTCTGTATTTTTAATATATATCCCCCTCAGCAGCAGTATCTGGCAGAGTCTCCTGCTCAAGTTACCGCCACACGCTGAGTTAAAACTAAGTTCTCACCATTATTTCCAACATTTATCAATTCTGATTTTTATGAACCAAACCAAAAAATCAGCTTTTTCTGCCGTTATTTCCCCCACGTGCTGAGGCTGGGGCCTTTAATCGTGATTTACACCACAGGTTTGTAAGATGATCCCATTTTGGAGGAAAGCGATTTGGAAACCAAGCAACTTAGAAATAATTCAACAACAAAGACAGAGATTTGCAGTGACTCAGCAGCTAATTAAGTCCGGGAAGTACTAACACGAATCACGGGTAACACAAAGTTTGTACAAAGGTGAGTTTCAAATAACTCCAAGAACATTTTACCCGCGGGATGGCAGTGACTCGAGTTAAGGCGCAAGGGCCAGCACCTCACCAGCCAACTCCACTCTGCTGCCTACCAGCCACACAGCTCCTGCTCCCATGTTTGTGATCCACAGCCACGCTGGTGACACACACCTGGGTACAGACACCAATTCCAAAGGGATGGACACACAGACTTCTAAAACAATGTTTCCCCTATGGCAGCAGGTTTCCCCCCGCTCCCACTCTCCCCCAGGTACTCTTTGTTCCCCCCAGTGATCACTCCTTTTGCAGAAAACAAACTGGTTTCTCTCAGTCCTTTTTCTTAAGGACTAACTCTGCATAAAATCTCTGCTTTCATCGGCACTAATTTTTCCTACATATCTAATTTTTCTTTTTCATCTAAACCCCCTGATTTTTCCCTTCCAAATGACACAGCCACCCTTGGAAGTAGCAAACATGAGATTGAGAAGACAGGATTTCAATCACTTACAAAATGTAATATCCTCAGTTTCCATTCATTTGACAAGTGAACCAATTCATTTGTGTTTATATATGCTGGTCCCTGGCAGAGAGACACTTAAATTGACTTTGTAAATTGACTTTGTTGCAACATTTTCCTTGTAAAATGCGGTACAACTCATGTAACACACCAGTATTTGATTCAGAGCTGGGCAAGCCACAGACCCAAACACATGATGCAGTGGTACCTACCACTGCTG
>NW_010291865.1:5573-9930 GCF_000700745.2 Antrostomus carolinensis | reverse complement strand
CTGAAGATAAACAGCTAATAACAGTTAAATTAATGCACTCTGCTGATTCTCTCATGTTTGAAGAAGGGATTACATCAGTGGTAACTCCAACTTTTGATTCCCCCTACACCAGATTCCACATTCTCTTGTGACACTGTACTTCAGAGTAGGCATTGCCACTGGAAAGGAGGAGCCCCAACAGATGATGGGGGTTAGAAAAAGCACACCAGGTTTATCAACTGGAGGGATAATTCTCCACCTGATTGTCCCACATTCCTACAGCAATCTAGGATACCTTTTTCTGTGTGTGTGTGAAGTGTGTGATAGACAAAGGATTGGGAGCTCACTCTTACACAGAAGAATCAATGTCTGGACGTGCATTTGTTGCTGCTAAATGAGGGTTGTCTACATGAGACACTTCCAGCAGAGGAACCTACTTGACATGACAAAAAAACCCAGAAAGTCCCTTCCATCTGAAACAGCCACACAGGTTTGGTGGAAGGTTTTGTCCTGGTACCCAAAGACTGTTCTAGCCTGCTCCATCACTCAGTGCAGCTCCCAAACCAGCACATCCATTTCCCCAACACCACAGTCGAGCAGCTGCATCTCTACGTGCAGGAGTAGGAGGGCATTCACCGTGAAGCCTGTATATGAGGCACACCCACATGAGTGCTCAGAAGAGACTGGATCAATTCTGCTCCAAACTAATTGCTGGAAAGCTTCAAAATTTGTAAAAATATCCAGAGGTATTTTCATAGGTTACTGATGTCAAAACCCCAGCCAGTTAAGTACCATCAGCATTTTATACTTTGTGTATAATATGTTAAAACCAATTATGAAGTGATTTTTTTCTTTGGCTATCATTAAGTGTAAAAATGTCAATTTAATTCATTCAATCAAATTCACATGGGAAAAAAACCAGGAGGGCAGTACATTATCCAAACCAATACACTTCATCTGTTTGCTATGCTTTACAGGATTCCCTCTGGTCCCAGGACTCCAACACGTTAACTGCACAGAACTGCAGATTCAGCCATTTTTGAAGACTTATCATTATGCAACTACATCATCAGTCATAACAGTAACAAAAGGGAAGGAAAAAAGTTACATTTCCCTATGAGGAAGATGAGGACTCTCTCTATTAGAGCAGGAACAGCATGGCAGGTATTACTGCTTTTGTTTAAAGTTGCCAGCAACAGTAACCTTTCAATTCTGCTAAATCACCCAGCCTGCTCACAACATCTACTAATTATGTAAACATGACTGAGAAATTGCAAAAGCAAAGCCAGTAGCAGATTTTCTGCTTTGTACATTAAGCAAAGCGCAGAATTTCATTAATTTCACCAAATAAACCCATAATGAGTGCTTCTGATAAAGAGAAATTTCCATCTCGTTCAGTGATCAGCCTTAAATCATAATCACACGCGGAGTGAGGAAAGCCACCCACACGTGCTAGACGGCATCAGTCAGGTGTACAGTTTACTCCTGACACTGCTCTGGGAGAAGAGCTTTTTCTCCTCATTCTCTACATGTCTGTTGCTGGCCAAGAGGATGGACATGCTTGGGAAGCACGGTGCCAATGGCTGGTAGAGCGAGCATCCTACCAGGTAATGACAAACTCGGGTTGGACGCGCCTTTCCCAGCTACAACAGCTTGCAGAAGACCACCAGCACTGAAACAAGGGACGTGAACCAACACCGACATTCTTATTTTACAGATGCTCCATCTGTTTCAGCACTTGGCAAACATTTCTCCCTCAACTAGGCACTTCCTTTCATCCACAAAACCTTACGTTAACTTGTTTGAGCCCCCAGCTCAGCACAAACCTCAGGGCAGCCCCGCGTGCCCGAGCATCGGTGGCAGGAGGAGATGCCACGCAGGAAGCGTGCACAAGCCAGACTTTGTGCTGCTGCAGCTGAGGATCACCAGGCACAACAGAAAGCAACAAAACTTCTAATAACAGCACTTGCCAACACCACCGTAATATTTTATACTCCACGATCACATGGGCAGCAGGCAATTAGTCAAAATTAAATATTCTCCTTGCTCTTGAGATATCACAGAGCTGATGCAGACCGTGAGGACGCTCCAGCTTTGCGAGAAGAGCCGCAGAGCTCATGACAAGGGCCAGCTTCTGGCTTCAGGAAACTGCTCTTAAGCAAAACACACCTGAATTAACTGGAGTTTAATGGAGAGCATGAAACAAAAGACACCAAATAACTTTACAGTGCTCAGGAAACTGTAACGTGTGCTGTTGCGTTTCCAGAGAGCTTTGCTACCTCGATGGCGCATCGCAGAGGGGATGCTGTGACCTGGACAGGACAGACAGCCCTTCCTCGCTCTGGCTGTGGTGATGACACAAGCTGATCCCACACGCTGCTGGCTCAACCCCATGAATTTATAACACAGTCAGCTTCTTTGGTAAATAAGGTATGAACTGGCACAGTAATGCAGTGAGGTGTTACAACACACCAGACTGTGCGGGGCAGCCTTAAAACAAAGAGGTGTTTTAAGTTTTTAGACATAAGAGTTAGTCCTGCCTTAGAAAGGCACTTAAAAGCATAAAAAAATAAAAAAGTAGGAGTATGTCGTACTGCTCGGTCTTCACCCAGAGTGGCACTTTGATGAACAAAGTTGTGACGACAGGAGCCGTGCCGGTAACTGGCTGCCTGACACGTGTCAGCCGGGGGCTGAGGGGGAACGGGAGTGGCAGACGCCGTATCACCTTCACCTGCTCCTCGCGTGGCCCAAACGCTCCGGACTCCCTTCCCAAATCAGGCTGGGGCCCTTCCGTTCCTCAGGCAATTCTCCAAACCTTCAAGATCTTCTCTGTGCTTTAGAGAAGAGATGGGGAATAACTCCATGTCAAGCGGAAAAGGAGAATATCACTGTGGTGCAAGCAAAGCAAAAACGCAAGAGCACCTCAGAGACGTCAGCGACCACGCGGCTCCAGGTCCCCAAGGCAGCATCGGCAAAGAATTTCTTCCTCTGCTAAATAATGCTCGAATGCAGAGTTTTGGATTGCACTTATTTGCACATTACCAAGCAACACCTAGGCCTGACATTTGTAAGAAGTTGATGTGAGATATCACGTTGGAAAATGGGGCATTTCTGCCTGGCCCCTCAAGACCAGCCCGTGCACACGGAGCAATCACTACCAGTTTTTTCTACTGTGGAAATTCTGGGCTTTTCCCTCCAGAGAACATAAATACAGAACAGTGTCAGAAACAAAAGCCCCAGGTAGCATTTTACATTTCTCATGTTTAACTTTTCCTTCTTTCTTGCGCTGTGTCATTAAGTGTTTACAAGGATGATTAATGACTGCGGCTGCCAACTCCATTAATGAAAGGCAGCTCTGCTCAAAGCTGCGATCCCGCTTTCGGCAAGTGCCGCGCAGAGATGAGGTTACCCCAACGAGGTTACCCCGACGAGGTTACCCCGACAGCCTGGAGCCCCCACAGCCCAGCCCGGGCGCAGCGGGAGCCCAGCCGAGCAGCCGGAGGGACCCGCTCTGCCTGGCAGCACTTGGGGAGCACCAGCCCCGCTCCCCATGGAAGGGACCCGAGACCCCACACCCCCGAAATCCGCACTGGGTGGGCAGAGCGAGCAGGCCAAGCAGGCTGCAGACAGCACCACGCTAGGAGAAGTCTTTGCACCATCCGCTTGCTAAAACCAAACCAGATCTGCCATCACACAAACTCAAATGGTTCAAAACAAATGACAAGTAAAAGCCAAGAGCAAGGAACTCCCTCACGTGCAGAGAGCGCTGTAGAATTTTCTGGCAATCAACTGATTTGTCCTAACATGAGAAATCATATTAAAATCCCCTTTCTATCCTCCCCCAGAGCAAGAGAAATAAGCACACACGCACTTTCACAGGCATCTCGGAAAATGTAAATCTGTAATTAAATTGCTTGGCTAAACTTATGATTTTGTATCTCTGGTTAAAAAAAAAAAAAGAATTAGAAGCAACACTTCCTTCACTAGGAAATATAAAACCACTATAAACTTGATTTAAGATGAGATGACACCTTGATATGGAAATATATTTCCATCAAACATTTCAGTTAAACTGCATAATCTGACGGAAAGCAAACATCTCGATAACGTGTTCTAAGCATTTTTAAATGCTCCATTTCTCTTGCTGCTCACCGCGTTATTTTACTAAGGGTAAAGTCAACCACAAACTATTCAGCTCTCAAAGGATATTGTTTCTCCATCCCAACTACCCAACCCAGAGCAACACGACCATTATCCTCAATCTGCAGATGAAAGCGCTCAGAAAAAGTGATTTGCAGCGTTCCCACGGCGATGCCCTGGCAGAGGAAAGAACAAACCCCAGCTGCTCCCTGACCTCTGCCTGCAGCTCCTCTGCAGA
>NW_010291865.1:0-5563 GCF_000700745.2 Antrostomus carolinensis | reverse complement strand
GGGCCCCCCCAGCCGATGCCAGGGACCACACGGGCCTTCGTGCTGCCGACCAGCCCCGGTGGCTGAAAATACGTTTGCACTTTATCTGAAGGACCCGCAGACACCTGCGAGGGCCACGTTTCAGTTTCCCTGACATAGCCCCGTACAAAGGAGCGGAAAAAGATGCTTGGGGGCTTGGGGAAGCAGCCAGGTTGTAGGTGGGTGAGGAGGGCCAGCCCCAGCCACCCCTTGGGACACATCCTGCACCAGTTCCCACCGTGTCTGCACTCTGGAGACGTCTGTGGTGAGACCAGGTGTCTGTGAGTCTGTCCGAACACGTGCGAGTTTGAGGGAGGACAGCAATGTCATAGGCACACTCAGAGCTGTAAGTGACTCTACACATTTTATTTCATTTATATCTTTTAATAAACCTATGGGTGAGACACCTCACAAGCAGTACCAGTGGTTCTGACATTAACACAAAGATTCTGGAACTACCACTGTATAAAATATGTATTTTTCTTCTATATTTTACAGCTCATGTCTTCACCAGCACAGACAGAACACCTGTGTACTCAAATGAAAAAACATATTCCCTTAGGATTTACTCTGAAATGTAGTCCAATATTATTATTCAATTATACCCTAAGAAAAATTCAAGTTTTATAACAGTGAACAGAATTAAACTTCTAGGTTGAGGGCGGGCAGGCAAATAAGATCTGTAAGCTTAGCTCCCTCCTCCCCCGTAATTAACACAAATTTTCCAAGACTTCATCTAGGCATAAGATTCTGCCTTTTTCTTTTTCTTCCTCTCATACCCTCTGAGCTAACGAGGCCAAAAATCTCTGGCCACAAGAAAAGCTCTTCCTTTTAAATAATGCAACAGGGAAACTGCAGCCGACACACCACTGGCAGAGACAGCACCAGTAATAACCCACATACAGAACCCGCTGCCTGGCAGCCACAGCCACAGATTCTGGAGGAAAGAGAGATACAAATGAGGGTGACAAACGTGACATTCAAAAAGACAGAAGTAGGCTGGTTTGGGATTTTTAACATACCAGCTGATGATCTGTGATTATTAGCAAACAATTCATCTAGAACCAAGGGATGAGACAAACCTCCACCAGCAGCGGCACAAGCGTCCCCTGTCCCCCTCCCCAGAGCGCTGACACATCCTTCAGAAGGAGGCTACGCTCCCAAAGTTTTCTCCCAACCTAATACACCTCACAAGCACCTACACTTTCCTGTTTGCATCATGCTTACCAATAATAAAAGATTTTCCAGCTGTATGATTAACTTTTTGCCACGCTCGGTGCCCTGGGAGGCCACGCACACCAAACGTTGTTCAGAGAGAAGGGCTGAAAGCCCGCGTGTGAGCGCACACACAAGGCTCAACTGGGGACAGCAGAAACACTAGAGAAAAGTGACTGGCAACCAACGAGCTGTTTCCAATAACCAGGGGTGTAATTCTGCCACAAACCTGCTTTCTCAACTGTCTGTCAAAACATCATCCTGCAGAGACACTGGAACTGCTACTGCTCCGTGCCCTGTCACAGAATAAACTGCAACCCCAATTGTTTTCTACAATTTACATTTCAATTAAAATGACCCAAGACAAAAACATCTACACAAAGAGCCAATGCCAGCAACTCCCCAAAAGACCCGATTAATTCTGTCACAGCACTTAGTATGTTAAAAATAGACTTGACTTTAACTTCCAAATAAAAGAAGGGGATGAAAGACTCCAGCTTTGAAAAATACACACGTGAAGTGATCCATATGTGATTCTGCACTCAGCTTGCCACTTGCAGTCGTTGAACTCGCGAGTACAGTTTTTGTTAACACGTTTAGATGTTACAGATGACTGATTGGAGGGACAAGAACAGTTAGCTTGCAACAGGCAGGTACTAACTGGAGTTTTACAGTTATTTCTCCAAGTTGATTGCTTCTGTTATTAAACGAGTCCCACAAATATGGCAAAGGTGCTGTAAGACAGGGCCACTAAGAGCTAAAACTAATACTGTGGGAATCGCTGTGTAACTTCCAGCCTTGCTGCTCAGATGGAATAAAGGCAAAGAACTGTAAACCTATTTGGATTGTTCTTCAACTTCACCTCGGCCCGCCAGACACCTGCATTTTAAACTTCTGTTTCATTTCACTGAACCCAATCATGATGCATTAACAGGAGATATGCAAACTGGCACATTCAGAATAACCGGATTCCACTATAAAACGTCCAATTCTTTGAGTCCCCTGTTCTTAACAAGACTTCTCAGACAGGAATAAGCTAGTTTTTTCTCAGGACCCTGTTTGGCAGGAAAGAACATGCACTGTTTTCTTGTTCAGAAGTCTTTGCACATAGTAGGATAACATTTTGCTTAACAGGGTACCAAAACACCCACATAATTTTAAACAATTTTGAAACATGTCAGTAAGATGATACAGGATTTGACTCGGAGACAAGTGATGTACACACACACTCAAGCAATAGACTCCTACTACAGCAGTACTCAGCTTCCACATTTGCCTTCAAGTCTAGTTTAAAGTTCACTTTCAATGCATAATAGGACTTTATTATTTAAACAACAGGTTCCAGAGCCAGAGAATTCATATTCTGTAACTTACATGACAGGGAATTCATACTCTGTAACTTACATGGCATGCTCTCAAAAAATAATCCACGAGCATCAAGTAAACTGCTATGTTTTAAGAACAAATAAGATTTAACTACCTCATTAGTGTTCCAGCGGTGCCTCTCTTTCGGTAAACTTGAACATTTTGGTAGACATTCAAGCAGCTTCTTCGGTAAAAAGATTTTTACATGACTGCCATTGCTGTTCCCATGATCATCTAAAAAGAAGAGGAGACATGTGATGTACACTCAGGAGAACAGGCGGTTTCACTGGAGACCCCAACTGCGACACGACTTGGAAACCCACCAGTTCACTTGTCAAAGAGCAGGCAATTTGTCACTGCAAAGAAGGACACGGCTTTCTGTTGAAACCGCACCTTTATTTCAGAAATATAAATAGAGTCTAATTCCTTGTGGTGGCAAAGTTTGAGGAGAGCTTTGATGGATTTGCGCACGAGGAGCCCGTGTGTGTGCTTACCTGTGCCTATTTTAGCTTATTATTTCCCTCAGTGACAAGTTTTACAAGCAATAGCGACAAAACGTTAGAGAAGCTGTGACCACAGCGGTATGACCTGCCAGGAAAGTCGTAAATGAAGTTCACACTCGACAGGATTTGCAAGTAAATAAGCACAGAGCCCCAGTACCTGCTGTAATTTTGTCAAGCTGCAGCAGAAATGCAACTCAAGGTCTATTAGTTCATTTAAAACTAAAATGTGGTGTACCTGATTAAAAACGGGTTACTTTTCTTTCCACAGAGAGCTCAGAAAGTGAATGTAGTTCCTCAACATGAGAGTGAGATACAGGGATGGAAATCTTCCTACCTCACCATACCTGGGGGTCTCAAAAGCAGAAATACTGAAGAATACAAAATTATTCTTTTTTGTTGCTAAAAAGGTAGAAGTTGCATTGATTCTCCTTTAAAAAAACAAACAAAAACAAACAAACAAACAGAGAGAGATCCCAAACCCCTAAAGTCCAACCACAGCTTGCAGAAGTCCCAGAAGCATTAACTTGATTATGTCTCTCCATCACCCCTCTAACACCACCTGAAGAACCTGAGCGTCCGCAAAGGGCATGTTCATGGACCAGTTCGGTCCCCACAGAAAAGGGAACTGGAGCAGCAGGGTGAGACATCCCAGCTACAGTGCCAGGGATCTGCTAGTTCTCCTTCTAAACCCCCATCTCTGCCTTCTCCCGCTGTGCCTGACAGATACTGGGCAGCGGTACACTACAAGTACACTTATTCACTGGCATTTTACCCTACAAAACTAATTTATAGTCATTTTCCATTTGGAAGGGTACAGAAAAAGGATATTAACTTTTTCCTTTTACACATCTCATCATTTTATGTCATTAGACAGATGCCAGCATCATGATAAAACGATGAAACTCCCCGAGTTACGTGTGATACAGAAATTTCCCGTGACCCACAGCAAACCAGAGAGAACCCGTCCTGCAGTCGTCTGGGAAAGCGGGCACAGAGTGCAGCCAGCAGCCAGACAGCCCCAGCAGCTCGAAAGCTTGATGATATTCTTGGATGTGTCAAGTTCAACAATATACACGCTGTTAAATCAACTACTCGTGCAAGCACAGCAGATGAGTTTACAAGATAAGCAGTGATGTGTATGATAAACGTGAGCTGCTCTGTAATTTATGAGTCCTGGGTGCTCCCTGAGTTATTGGGAACTTTCCTGTACGGCTGCGTTGGACTAAATCAACGGGGCTGCCAGTTCTGTGCTCCCTCCTGGGCGACCGAGCAGCCGGGCAGCACTGATCTCTGCTGAACTGACACAGGAACTGGGAAGAAGGTTCTCTCCATTATTTTTTTGAATGCTGTTCCAGGATTTCTCGCTTGACATGGACTATCTCAGACCCCTACAACACAGGGCTTGCTGGCCACATCTTTTTCCCAGTCAATGTTCTGCATGTGTGACCGTGAGGTTTGTTATTTCCTACCACCCTGGGTCACTCAAACCCTTGTAAACACTTGGGGTTATCCACGAAGACACCAACTTGCTTGGGGCAAAGAACAGAGCCAGGCAGGGCCCCGTCAGTCACTCCCACCTCTCTTGTCAGATCTGACATCCCATTTAACTGGTACCTACTTAACATTCCTTACATTAATTTTATACCGTTTTCATTTCTCATTCAAAATATTGCATTGCACTACATTCAATTCATTAAGGCGGCAAAGTATTTTACAGCACACATTATTGCTTTTATCAGCCAAACTACATCCCCAGTTACATCTCATCAGCTTATTTTCCATGGGCACATTTTAATTGACATTAATTGTATTACTTCCCCTTACCTCCGTATCAGTCAAGTCCTCTATCATTCATTCCATTATTTTGCAAGGCTGGCAGACCTCTAATTATTCAGCTCGTTTTATTAACTTTCTTCCACTGTCATCAATTATCAGTATTATTAATCCAGAAAGTGCCTATGGATAATAGATCCCTTAAAAATGTTTTGGGTAGAAGTTAGCAGAACTTGCTGACTCTAAACCTTCCAACTCCTGTTGTGAGCATCTCATACCTTTGTGCTGTTATAGCAACGGAAGGTCATTTTCATCATCCTGTAATGCGACTACATCTCACGTATGCTTCCCTCTTCTGCATTTAGCAATGACATTTCTTCATTCCAAAAAACCCCCCCCATGGAAAACAACAACTGCCCCCTGCCTCTATCTGACAGGCTTTTCACAAAAGAATCCTCTAGCTGCGCGGTCAGAATGACACTCAATAACCACGGCACGGGAAGAGAATCCTGAATTCAGTGACCTCTAAAACAGGTTTGACCTTGGAAAAGGACAAAGTTGGCCAAGCAGCTATGAGGGTGAAGAATAAGAAAGTGCCTCCCCTCCAAAGGATGCAAACATGCTTGTTTTAAAACTTGCTTCCCTGCCCACAGGAACCTTTGCTCTCTGCAGATAGAACGGGGAAGCCG
>NW_010291864.1:68681-83545 GCF_000700745.2 Antrostomus carolinensis | reverse complement strand
TATACTGGAACCTGGGGTTGTTCCTGCCCAACTGCAAGATCCAACCTAAGTGATTCTATGACTGTAGGATTTAAAGCACAGCTTGAAGATATAAGAACATAGGTAGGCCTTAGGTAAGCAATTTTTGCTTGTAACGCTTTCAAATTCAGTATATTTGAAACTGACTCTAGTAATGGACTGGATATTCTTGGAAAGCAAATATATCTTATTTAACTTTCATAATAAAATATTTAAACATAATACGATGGACTTATTTCTTGGAAAAGGTACTATGAAGTGAGAAGGTCTTTTATATTTGTCTCTTTAATTCTGAAACAGTAAATTTGATGAAATTTCTGTGAGATTCAACATGCTTAAAGTCAGGTCAGAAGTAGAGAACAAGTTTTTACACCATTGCAGCCTCTTTATTTTATAAAGTTAGTTTTTCTTTGTCAACCTCACTTCCTTTTTCACAAATACAAGCCTTTGTGCTATTTGAAATAAATCTAAATCTGTCCTTTCTCTACAGTTTTCTCCTGTGTTCAGTTTCATTAAAATCTTTTTTTATAACCCAAACCTCTTTCTAGATGAGACAAGATCAAGTATTGGTCTTGCAGTTTTTCTGTACATTAAATGCACAACAAAACTGAAGTAATCCTGTTAATTATTTTAATCAAGGCAGAGATTTTAAACATCCCAAATTCTTTCTCTACAATACCCAAGGTCCATGATACCCCAAGTGAAATAGAGAAAAAGGACTGATAATTTTAACATATAGCAATTTCAATTTACTGTTAGTCAGGTTCAGCTTAAATGAATAGTAAAAGAAGAATGTCGGTATTTCTTTATTTTTTTTATAGTGGCTGAGTTGAGTTGGCCTTTTTGCAAGTATATGAAGTGTTGTTAAGACATGTTCATTGAACTGCTTTTAGTCCAGGGCTGGCAGGAATTCAGTTCAGCCAGCATCTGTCACTGTCGTTTTCATATGAAGGCCTAATAGTGAAACTCAGATAAAAAAGCAAGCCTCTGGTTATTGCTCAGTCATATTACTGTTTTGTTTGTTTGTTTTTGTTTTGTTTTGTTTTGTTTTTTTCCTGTAGCTTTCTTCTGTGGCAGTGAAAGTAAGGGGGAACCTGACAGATTCCAATACTGTCTGACCAGGTTCTTCTTAGGTATTCCATGCAAGGATGGTTTAATGTTTAATTATCAAGTTTACTTATTTGATATATTTGGTGTTCCAGGGGATTTTGGTTTTAGCACAGTGATACAGCAATATACTGAAATCATAACACAAACATAATATCACAAGACCAGTCCTCTTATGCTCACTGTCATATTGCTGGATGTCCACAATCACTGGGAAGGAATATGTGGGTTGAAGCCAGCTCAAGGCTGTTGCTGTCTTCAAAGTTTGTTTTATTATTTGTTCAGATTTTAGAGTTTGTATTGGGCTGAGCCATGTATACATTTCCCTGTCACCACTAATTATCTCAGGAAAGGCTGTTTATAAAACCTGGTGGTCTGCTGGTATGGCAGTATAGCTAAAACAAAGGTTACCCTTAGCCCTTCTTGTGCTGAGATAATTTGAGCTTGATTTATCATAACTGATGGTCATTCTTTACATTATTCCCTGAGCTCGTATAGCTAAAACAAAGGTTACCCTTAGCCCTTGTGCTGAGATAATTTGAGCTTGATTTATTATAACTGAGGGTCATTCTTTACATTTTTCCCTGAGCTCATTATTGTTGTCTGTCTCCTCTGAGCTACCTTCCATCATGGAGGTGTGCTGGTCAGTTGCATTCTACCTCTTGGCTCAGACCAACATTGAACAATTGCTGGTGTTGCACAGTGAGCTTGTGAGTCACTAGCCATCTTACAGGACCAAATCCTGCAGTCTCAATAGTTTCAGAGTTACTTGGGTAGACTTCAGACCAGTGTTTGATCCTCTACTATTTATGCTATGATCTTCAAAATATCTTGATGATATACATAAATGAAGCTTAGGCCAGGGTGGAAGTGTTTAATGGAGCATTGGTGCCATAAGGAAGATACTCAATCTAGAAAAATTAATGTTACCATAAGGGTTGGAAGGGACCTGAAAGATCATCTAGTCCCACCCCCCCTGCCATCAGCAGGGACAGTTTTCACTAGACCAGGTTGCTCAAAGCTTCATCCAACCTGGCCTTGAACACTTTGAGGGAGAGGGCATCTACAACTTCTCTGGGCAACCTGTTCTACTGTCTTGCCACCTGGAGAGTAAATAACTTCTTCCCAATATCTAATCTAAATCTACCTTCTTCCAGTTTAAAGCCATTACCTCTCATTCTATCACTACCTGCTGTTGATGTTTGATTTCATAGAATCATAGAGTGGTTTGGGTTGGAAGGGACCTGAAAGATCATCTAGTTCCAATCCCCTGCCATCAGCAGGGACACCTTCCACTAAATCAGTTGCTCCAAGCCTCATCCAGCCTGGCCTTAAACACTTCCAGGGAGGAGCAGCCACAACTTCCTTGGGCAAACTGTTCCAGTGTCTCACCACCCACCACCCTCACAGTGAAAAACTTCTTCCTAATATCTAATCTAAACCTCCCCTCTTTCAGTTTAAACCCATTTCCCCTTGTCTTGTCATTAGTTGCCCTTATGAAAAGTCCCTCCCCAGCTTTCTTGTAGCCCCTTCAGGTACTGGAAGGCCGCTATAAGATCTCCCCGGAGCCTTCTCTTCTCCAGGCTGAACAGCCCCAACTCTCTCAGCCTGTCTTCATAGGAGAGGTGCTCCAGCCCTCGGATCATCCTGGTGGCCCTTCTCTGGACTAGTTCTAACTGGTCCATGTCTTTCTTATGTTGGGGGCTCCAGAACTGGACGCAGTACTCCAGGTGGGGCCTTACAAGAGTGGAGCACAGGGGCAGAATCACCTCCCTCGACCTGCTGGACACACTTCTCTTGATGCAGCCCAGGATATGGTTATTGGCCTTCTGGGCTGCAAGCACACATTGTCTGCTCGTGTTCAGCTCGTGTTCAGCTTTGATAGTGCTAGTATTTCTTTCTCTAGTGCCTTGTCTTCTTTGGAGGCTAATATCTGATAACTCTGGTTACATTTCAAAGATTTTGGCAATCTGAAAGATTGAAGATGTCTGGGAAAAATAAAAAATGTATGGAGACCCTTAAAGTTATATCATGGACCTTTGGGATTAAGAAAACATTGAGTCAAAGGCACATTTGAAAACTTTATTCTGTATTGCTTTACCATTCCTCCACTCTTCTGCTTTACACTCTTGTTGAACAGGAACTTTCTCAGTAACAAAACTGTGACTATCTGGATAAGCCAAAGATCAGGGCTGCTCTTTTCCCTCTGGCCCTCAGCATACATTTCCACTCTTCATTCACAACTTTCCCTCCTGCCTAAAACACTTTTACAGCTGACAGTTAATAACAACTCAGAAGATAAAGAAGAGCTGGTCAGGAAAGGAATTAAATTGAAAACTTGCTCAATTTCCAGCTAATAGATTCTGGGTTTCTGTTGGGTTTTGGTTTGGGTTTTTGGGGGGTTTTGTTTTGGTTTTGGGGGTTTTTTTTTATACTTTCAAGTTCATCCCAACCAGGAATACAGTCTGGATAAGAACCAAAAGAAAGTACCAGGGAAGGCTGGCAGAAAAGCTGAGTCTGGTTCACTGGTATTGTGAACATAATGCTGACCTAGGCTGAAAGAACACTTTAGCACCAAAATAAACATGCCCTCTTCTATGGAAAATGTGAGGGAGGAAAAGGATGTCTGGCTTACACAGGAGAAGAATCTGTTTGTATAATGCAATGCAAATTTTCTTACCTGAAGGTGACCTGGAGAAGAAGATGCATCTGTGGCTTAGCCTAAGTAAGGCTGACCAGGAAAATTCTTATAAAACCTTTTCTTTGTAGGAATATAGGAAAGGACCACCTCAGTCATGGTTTATTCTCTCAAAGTAACAGATTGCTGCAGCTTCACTGGAACTTACTGGTTTGCTGAAATCAAAATATTTTGCACAGACCATTTTCATTTCAGCAAAACTGAGATAGGGCTCTGACAAACTCTGCTGGGTTTCTAGCTGGCTCTCCTGTCTCAGCCTTTGGCAAGCTGCCTGGCAGGTTGACAAGCAATAGAGAGCCTGACAAACTAGGGGTTTCTGGCACCTTTGCTCATCACTCCTTGGTAGGTGAAACCAGCAGGCTTTTTAAGACTTGTGATTTCAAGACAGTTTGGTAGGTGGACTGCTCCTGACTGAGAGCTTGCTTTTCTTTTTAAACTTGGCATAAGAAAATAACTAGTATGAATGCTGATCACAGATTACCGCTTTTGAAATACCTTTGTAGAAAGACAAGCAGGAAAAAGTTGTCAAAAGTTCTTATAATGTGAAGGCAAAGCCTTTCATATGAAAAGACTTTGTTTCTTGATTTGAGAGAAAAATAAATATATGCCAGTTTTATTGAATTAGAATATTTATTTGACATTGCTGTTGCTTAATAGCGAAGTCCAAAGTTAAAAGTTAAAAGGTAAAGGCTTGTTCTTTGGCACTTTCCCTGTTTTTGTTACCAGGCTGTCCAGTTGTGGCTGAATGTGTTAAGGGGGAAGGGGTAAGGTTGGGGGCTGGGGGGTGGTGCATGTGGGACACAGATGGATGAAGTAACAAGCTGTGAAGGCTTGATGAACTACTTGGTAACAAAATGTTAACCTGACTTCTGAAATAAAACTATGGCATCCTCAAGTAACTTGTCAGTGGTTATAGGTGAATCTAGGAGAAGTGGCAAAATATTAATTGTGCTTTGCTAATAGGGTTTGTACCACCTAGTCTG
Organism: Antrostomus carolinensis; assembly: GCF_000700745.2. Taxonomy (NCBI): domain Eukaryota; kingdom Metazoa; phylum Chordata; class Aves; order Caprimulgiformes; family Caprimulgidae; genus Antrostomus; species Antrostomus carolinensis. The sequence continues at coordinate 78,739 of NW_010291864.1, read as the reverse complement.
ATGGATACTAACATTTCTGGTATCAGGGTTAATTCAAAACTAGATCTGGTCCTTTTGCAGAAGGAATACATCTCATCTTTGAAAACTCAACCCCCTACCACTGCCACCTTGCTGCCCTGTTCATACACAGTACCATTATTGTTCCGTGGTCTCACAGGTCTTTGCCGTAGGCATTTCTGGTGTCTGAGCTCCTTTCTCCCAGTAAAGCCTGACAGAAAAGTCAGAATGTGGATTTTTTTTCTTCAGAGATAGAAACTCCCTGCAACTCTTCTTTCCTTTCTTGAGGTTGCACTGTGCTTGCTCTCTTTTGTTTCACTCCAGAGTGATGATTTGATTGAAATTTAAATGTATTCTGAACATTTTTTCTAAAAGAGATTTGATTCAGGCAGATCTCTCAATTTTATATATGCCTGAAGTATTTGCTTTAAGAGAATGAAATAAATTTGCAGTGCCATCTTATAAATGTCTTCAAACCCTGTTAGCTTTCATCACATGTTGATCAGCTACCTGCTATTTTGCTAAGCACATGATTTCTGTTCATTTCTTACTGTCAGGCAGGAAGTGACTGTGAACACGGTCTTACAGCATTGCAGGAAAAATGTTTCCTTTCAATATCATTCTGAAATTTTTATCCCATCTAGGATGTACATCACACAAACCCTTCTTGCTCACTGTTCTTTTTTCCTTTCTTCTCCTAAAGATTTCCAGGTCTGGCTTCTTATCTTGCCCTGAAGCTCTACTGCAATTTCCCATAATACTCCTATTGTATATCTTTCAATTCAGTACAAATTGGCAGTGCTGATGCAGTCAGCATGCATATATCTTTCTTTTTGTCTGCCTTGGGCTGTTCCTTCTTCCAGAATGTATTTCTACACCCTTTTCTGTCTATAGGAAACCATACGTTCTATAGACTTTGTTCTGGAAGTTAAGTAGTTCTATCAGTTCCCTGGTTAGGCCAGGTCTTGCAGGCTGCAGTTTACTCCATGCTGCTTCTTAGATTCACATACTTGTGTTCCTCCTTTCTTATTTATTATGTCTTTTGCATTCTCAGAGAAAGAATGGAACTATCCCCATGTGATATGTCAGTCTTCTAAATGATCATTCTTAACCTCATCTTCTTCACTAGCTAGCCATGGCATCATTATTTCTTTCTGGTTTAATAAGTTATCCATCAGTGGCTTTTTCCCCAAGTCATGTAGGTCTCCTTTTTGTGCTTTTAAACCCTTTTTGTTTTATTTCAGATCCAATGTGTATGGTGAATAGCTAATACATGTCCTCTTCCTTTATTGAAATAAGTAGATATTTCAATATAGAAAGTTTGAAACAAAACCAAAAAACCCACCAAAAAAGCTGTTTGAGCTACATTTCTTTTAACTTGCATTTCTAATTATGTCCTCCTTATTCTACCAGCCACATTTTCATCCAACATGGCAGTTTTTTATAAAAATATATTTGATTGCCAGTTCCTGCCTCCCAGAATATTAGCAGCATTTCTGTAGTATTGTTGCAGAAAACAATTTCATTTATGTGTGAGAAACATTTTTTTACTGTGCTTTGTGCTATTGGATCATTAAAAATGATTTGAAATGAGGCGAAGGTCGAAAGAGAATTTAGGATTATCTTGATCAAAAGCAGAAGCAAATCAGTAAAACCAGCGTATGTGGTCAGGGACAACAGCTAATGTATATCTTATGCTAACTTCAGTGATATTGCACTTTAGGGTAACCATAGACAAAATCTGCTAGATATGTCTTACACTCTAGGAACAAGGTAGAAGGTTTTATGTAGTCATGTCCCCATAAGGGCTGTGATTAAAACAGGGAAGTAAAAGCCTCAAGCAGCACAGTTAAAGTTTACTTCTACCTGACCTACCAGCCCATGAACCTTACCAGCTCTGCTGCAACAGGGACTTTGGTCGTTCCCCCTCAGCCAAGAGATCATCATGGAGACTAGAATCTAGCCCTGTACTGTATTGTTCTTGGATTAGTTACTGCTCAGTGATCTTCGTAATTTTCTCTGTCCCTTTTGGAAATACTTCCCACTATTGATGATTTGTTATAATTCTCTTGAAGGCCATGGAATCTACAGGTTTGCTGTCTTATTCAATTTATTTCACTGGTTGTTTCTGGACAAGCATTGCCATCTTTATTTTTGTTAAGTTTCCTCTGTTTCTAGTGTTGCCCTTCATGCACAAAGCTCACTCTAGGGCATATCCAATAGTCATCTATTCTGATTTTTGACATATGTATGTGGAGGCTTTCACAAGGGGCTAGGAGATGGTGGTTTGTGATGGTACAGCTAGCACAAGAAACAGTTCTATGCTTTTCTTTGTGTTACTCTACTGGAATGAGAATGTGTATTTTTTTTCTGTATGATCTTTTTGAGCTCCTGCTCCCTATGTTGTCCAGAGAAGGGGAGAAATCTTCCAACAAAAATAATTGCAAACATATCCTATCTGTGCAGCGAAGATCTGTGAGCTTGTGAAGTTCTGTTCATATATCTAAAAGTCTGAGGTGTTGAGGTTTTTTAAACCAATGGAGGTGCGTGTTTAATAAAATGTATTTTAAATTATAATATGAGTGCTATTGTGCTTTGTGGCAGTTGCACTACGAATCTCCATTGGTTCCCTAAATTGATTTCTGCTGAGATGTTAGATAGACGTGTAATTGCATAATCCATATAATTGCATGTTGCCCTCTCATATGCATTCAGATCTGATTAAAATAATCTCTTCTGCCATCCTGTTTGTATATTTGTAAAGGTCAAATGTGTTATTAGGCTTGACTATTCAGCTGCAGGATAAAGAGGACTTTTTACAGCATCCATAATGTGATACATACAGAAGCCTTTCTGCTTACAAAATGACACCTACTGGTATCAAGGGTCACAAGCACATTTTTTCTTATCTACTTTGTTGCAAGTAGTGGTGCCAAATCTAGTGGAGCCAGCAGATAAAGTGTGAACCTGACTGGTAAACTGTGATGTTGCCTTGACGATGCTCAATATTGAAATGCTATTAGTCCTGAGTCAGTTATCTTTTTTGATCTTTACACTCATGTTGCATTCATGACACTTACTGCAATAGTTATTTATGGGGAAGTATATATAATTCCCTTTATCTTTCCCTTTTCTTTGAACAAGTAGAACATGGTTCACAAAAGATTAAGTGCAGTATCTTTGAATGCTATAGCTGTTTTCTCTGGGCTTCTGGCCCAGCTACAACTGACTAGAACCCTTCCAGAATAGCAGTTGGACGTGTATACACTTGGACTGCCAGTATTCACAGAAATGCCAGTATACTATGTGTGAGGTGTGTGTGAAGTAATTTTGGCAAATACCTCTTATGTTCCAGAGAAGTCAGAAGTACACATTTGGTCTTTGAAAAGTGTAGCAACATAAACCTGTTCTGTGTATTTCATGTAGACTTATGCTTCTAGATGTAAATAAACTGTATTGAAAGTGGCCTACTGATTAAAAATTTTACTCTAAGCTATATCTCTGTTTCAGTAAGGAAAGTGGAGGAACTGGAAATATGCAGTCCTGCAAGATACCAAACAAGTGAAACAGCAGAGGTTTTGATTCAGGTCTGGGCCTGAAAAGGTCTGAATTTCATTTACAGATCTATAAGAGATTGCCTATGTTATTTTAAACAAATGTTGTCATTTAATGCCAAAGCACTCTCTTTCTGTAAGGAGGCAGGAATTATTGCAGTGCTGCTTGCATTTTTATACAGTCTCCTCTGCTATCTGTTCTCGCCCTTTTTTTAAATCAGAAACTGCTTTGGCACTGCTGCTCTTTGTACCTTTTGTAGCCTCTGAAAGGTCTGGTCCAAAGCTTCCCAAATTAGGTCAAGGTTGATTTGTTACTTTAGAAGGATATGAAGCACTTCAGCAGACTGACTTTTCTACTGAAGGTGAACTTCTAAGGGATTCTTCAGTAACACAAATCCAGGGAGGGCTTTAGATTTGTTCTTGGTGGTTCTTGCATAACCAGAATCGATTAGCAGCTACCAGCAGCTGGATAATCTGTGTGAAATGAGTTGGCATTTTTGTCCTGTTTTCTCTGTCTTGCAATTACTTCCTCCTTTTAATCAATAATGTTGAGCAGTCTTTGGAAAGGCCAAGAATACAACAATATTAAAAGTATGTCTGTGAGGTGATAAAGGCTGAATGATGGATTACATGGGTATTCCTAGGCAGGCTTGGTTGGCTTGTACCTTCAAACACCTCCTATTTTGGTTATTCTATAAATGAATATACACACGTGGGTTTTTGTTTTTTGTCTTTTTAAAAAAAGGTTTTTAGCAAAAATAAATTAAGAATTCTCATCTTGCTTCAAGTTAAGTAAAAGAGAATACTTACACTGAATTAATATGATACAATGGGCAGATCAGACCCTTTCCATTTTATTACTCTATCCCCTTGTAGTCAGAATGTTGTGGCCCTTTGGGGAAAAGAGTACAATGTGAAATGAATTTAATCGGACAGTCACTTCCCATTTCCACATCCAAAACTCATTAAAACGAAACAGAATTATTCAAAATGAAATAAACTTTCTTCCTTGGACAGTGATTTGGATCCTCTTTATACACCTTCTACATCCTTCAGATGTTACATCTCAATTCTTTAAAAATCAATGAAATAGGGAAAATTGAGTGTGTTTCAGTTTTCCACCTTTATTGGCAGATTATCTTTTGCATGGTTGCACCAGTGACAAACCACAAGCTGCTCCTTCAGAAGCCTGTGAGTTCCACCTGAAGATATCTGTTGTCTGAACTTAGTTTTAGGTTACATTAGTTTGAGCCATGTTTGTTTCCAGTATACAAAAAAAGTGAGATAAACATCTGTATTATAGAAGTCACTTGCATTGCATGGAAAATATATACACAATATACCGGTCTTCAATGAAGTCTAAACAATACGTACTCTTTAATGCCACCTACTGCTATTACATATGTTAACTACTGCCGATGCCTATACACCAACATCTTTACTTGGATTGGGTATCCTGTGCAGAAGCTTTGTGATTAAACAAACAGTGAAAGTTTTTTTTTTTACCTATCCCTGCCTTTCCTGATTATTTGGCTCCTCCCATTTTAATATAATTTACTAGTCTCTTATATGTAAGAGTCTGGATTGTATAGACTCGCATCTGCTTTGGCAGGGCAATTGCAGTTGGTCAGTATGCTGCTATGTTGCAGGTTGAAGTGCTCTGTTTAATCTCATTGAACTAGTAATCATAGGATGAAATAGCAGAGGGCAGACAAACCAAGATGCTGATGGGACGCTGTAGACACATGAGCTCTAAACAGGGTTGTCTACCTACAGCAGGATGTTAGCGTCAATGCAGTGGTTCTGTCTCTTAAAAGAAGAGATGGCCTGTTTTTATGGCCTGGCCAATCATACACATAGCCTCTCCAGTTCTTAAGAATATTTTAGGATAACTCTGTAAAGAATTCAGCCCCTTCCCTTCTTGTTAGAGAAAATCCTTAGAAACTCACTGTCCACCAATTGCAGAAACCTTCTCAAACCATGAAAGGAATATCCTGTCAGGCCCTTGACACACTGTCCAGCATTGACCAACTTCATGGGATTTGATCTTAGTACAGCAAACCATGTAAACACATGACATCATTAACCCTTGATTCCTGAAAGTTTGTGGATTGTATTGCTTCTGGGTTTTTTTTGAAAGAAATTATCATAGTCCTTTGTTTTGAAGCTCCTTCTTTTTTCTTTTTTCTTTTTTCTTTTTTTTTTTTTTTTTCCACCTTGGGTTTATCTTGGTTTTGTTTTCATTTTGTCTTTCTTTGATTGGTGGTGGGTCATGGAAGGAGTACTTGAGCTATCCTAAAGAACTGATCTTTCCATCTGCTGTTCTGTTACGTGGGAGCAGCTGACCCATGCTACCTTCAGCTTTGAATACTTACAAAGAGCAGTGGCTTTTCTGTCTTTATTCTTACAATTCTTCAGGATGTTGCTTCACCCTGGCTAGCTTTTCAGTCATCCATTACTGTCTCTGCTTGAGTACAATTCCCTCCTACTAAACTTTTTTTGGGAAATAAATGATGTCTCTTCTTGTTTTGGAAAGAAACTTACCTAATGTTGTAGCTTTCTAACTTTTATATAAGTCAGTGCTGTAAGCAGCTTGCTGATAAAAGCAAAGGCTGTTGTTTAATTTCCTGAATATACAAGGGTGAAAGCAATGAGCTGATATATGTAAACTTAAACTCTTCTATGGATACAAATAATAGTGCATGGAATAGGTTATTTTGGTTCTGGATAATAATTTCAACAAAAAGTTGGATATTTCATGAGGAGTTGTTTCAGAAGTAGGTATTTACATATATTTATGTGTAGTAGGCATTTTTATATAAATGAAAAAGTATCAAACAGAACACAAAAATCCAGAGTTAGCATTATATATAATAAAGAAAGGTAGAAGAGAACAAATCATAGGGATAAATCATAGTGCCTGCATATGTGATGCAGCAGTTTAGGTATGGAGATGCTTCTGCAACCACTGTTTGAAGCAGAAGCTTCCTTTCAGCTAGGAAAAAAAAATAGGTCAGTGTTTTGAAAAGATCTAAAACTTTGATGCAATACCTAGACTGATTCTGTTCTCGTTAGCATAGCTTTTGAGCCCTGAACTTAATTGGCCTCAATTACTGTCATACAATGCCAATCTAGTGGCAGTTTAAGCCTGAGTAATATAAATTACAGTGAGAATAGATTTGCAAACTTGATTTTTATTTTCTTTTAAAAAACCCTTAAAATACAGAGGTTTGCTTAAAAAAAAAGAGGGAAAAAAAAAAAAGAAAATAAAAAGACAGCTGTGTATCCTAAATGTTGAACTGCTACTAATTGAAAGGATAGAACTGACTCAGAAATGTTCACGGGAACAAAAGGTGATCATACAAATGGTGAGGTTATGACAAGTCTCTTTTACCATTTTCTTAGATATGTTCAAATGGGAAATGCATGATGCCTAACAGCTGATCAAAGTAGGTGTGCAGTCTCTGAACAAGATCCTATTGCTTCTGTAGGAACAGCTTCCAGAAATTGCTTCTAGAAGAGCAGCATCTACTTCCAAAGAGAAAGCCTTTGTCTTGTAAGACAGTATGTCTTCCCTGAAAGATGTGACATACAGAAAGAGCCTGAGAGGTATTTATCAGGCTACAGAAATATTGCCCTCTTCTGGGAGCAGAAATACAGAGTAAGTTGTTGAGGATGTTTTTCAAAAATGCAAACGAGGTGTTTTGAACTCTTTTATATTTATGACTGTATTAGTCTGAGGCTGTTAAGGGTTTTAATTTTGTAGTTACCCCACCTGCTGTTTCGTTATTAAAACCTTAGATCTGATTAATCAAAAATGTATTCTGCAGTCAGATCACACAAGTTCTATAAAATTTATATGCATGAGTATACTGTGGAAGCTGTTCATGACTGAAATAATTTTTAAAGTTTCTGATATATTGTATTGGGTTTGCATGGCAAGGTTTTGGTAGTGGGGGGAGCACAGGGGTGGCTTCTGTGAGAAGCTGCCAGAAACTTCTCCTGTGTCCGACACAGCCAATGCCAGCCAGCTACAAGACAGACCTGCTGCTGCCCATCAGCAGTGATGGTAACACCTCTGTGATAACATAATTAAGAAGGGGAAGAGACACAAAAAACCCCCAAACAAACAAAAAAACCTCTGCACATTTTGCAGCTGGAGAGAGGAGTGATAATATGAGAGAGCAACAACTCTGCAGACACCAACGTCAGTGAAGGAGGAGGAGGTGCTCCAGGCACTGGAGCAGACATTCCTCTGCAACTTGTGGTGAAGACCATGGTGAGGCAGCTGTCCCCCATGCAGCCTGTGGAGGTCCATGGTGGAGCAGATCTCCACCTGTAGCCTGTGGAGGACCCCACACCAGAGGGGGTGGATGCCTGAAGGAGGCTGTGACTCTGTGGGAAGCCCGCGCTGGAGCAGGTTCCTGTCAGGACCTGTGGCCCCGTGGAGAGAGGACCCCAGGCTGGAGCAGGTTTGCTGGCATGAATTATGAGAATGGGGGATCCACACTGTAGTAGTCTGTTCCTGAAGGACTGCACACCATGGAATGGACCCATGCTGGAGCAGTTTGTGAAGAGCTGTCAGTCATGGGAAGGACTCACACTGGAGAAGTTAGTGGAGGACTATCTCACATAATAGGGAACAGGGGAAGAGTGTGAGGAGTCCTCCCCCTGAGGATGAAGGAACACCAGACACAATGTGTGTTGAACTGACCACAACCCCTATTCCCTGTCCCCCTGTGCTGCTGGGGAGGAGGGGATGGAAATCAGGAGAAAAGTTAAACCTGTGAAGAAGGGAGGGGTGGGAGAAGGTGTTTTAAGATTTGGTATTATTTCTCATTATCCTCTGCTCTCATTGGTCATAAATGAAATTCATTTTTTCCCCAAGTCGAGTCTGTTTTGCCTGTGACAGTAATTGGTGAATGATCTCTCTCTGTCCTTATCTTGCCCCTGCAAGCCTTTTGTTATATTTTCTCTCCCCTATCCATTTGAGGAGGGGGAAGTGATAGAGCGGCTTTAGTAGGCACCTTTCATCCAGCCAGGGTCAACCCACCACATATATGTTTAAGTATCTTATGAGAAAGCAGTATGGCAAAACAGGAGTGTTGCACCTATAGTCAGAACGTGATGCTGCTGTGAAGAACTTCCTGCCTTTCATATTAAACACACTGGTGTACGCACACACTACATGCAGAGGGAGAATTCATTTGACAAGTTATTTTCATGAACACTTAAAGATTTAGTATACCAAAAGAGTATGGCTGACAAAATGGCAAAAATAATAGAAAACCTTGGTAAATTCAATTCCCTACATCATGTAGTTTAATGCATGCAATTTCATGCTTCTAAAGGAAAGTGTCATTGAGCCACTTGTTTTAAAACACAAATATTGAATGAAGAGGGTATTAATGAATCTTCACACTTCACCTAGCTGAACTCTGACGTGAAGAGGTTTATTGATCTTTCACTGGCTCACAATTTTGCTGAATTCTTTTCTCACAACAGAAAGTATGAGAACTTCTCTTGCAGTTCATATTTTCATGAAGGTCTTAATTTGATATCTGAATAGTGAAGCCTTCACTCTTTCATGTGGTTTAGGGATAATTTAATTCTTCAGTCTATTCATAACTCTTGCCATAGAAAGTATTTATCCCTGGCTTATGTTTGTACAGAACCTAGCACTAGAATATTGCTGTGTATCTAGACTTTTGTTCTTTAGTGCAGTTGTTTATAGCTTGTGTGGCAGCTCTAACAGGTAAGCTTTGCTGCTCCTATTAGTTATTCTCCCACACTAGTGCGGCTATATCCAGCAAGTATAATGGGGTAAAAAATGGCAGCAGCTCTGCAAAGCAGGTTTGAGGACAGTAATGTCCAGAGCTGAGAGGGACACAAGTAAGGCTCCTACTGAAGACAGTGTTTTTGTGTTACTTTTGCAATACAAACAAATATTGGTAGTAATAGTGTAGGTGGGTAAATACAACTGGTAACAGTTTCAGTGTAGCTGAACACTGTAAATCACAGCTCTCCCTCATCCATTAGACTTGGGACAGAAGGAAAGCAGATTGTCTAATGTCTGAAGAAACTCAGAAAACAGTTAATATTAATTCATGAAGAATATATTACAGGAGTTATGTTAAGATTAAATTTAAAAAGCCTAATTTCCAATTAGGTGAGTTACATTTTAAATAAATAAAATGAATTTGCTTTTGGGAGCCCAGTCCTTAGCTAACTGTCCTGCTTGAAAAGCAACTATTTCCATGTACAGTGCTTTGGCAGTATAAAAAGCACTGTGAAATGGCAAAATGTGTGAAGCTTAGTGACAGTGAGTGAATGGAATTTTTAAAAGGAAGAAAAAGAACTGCTAGAAATAGAAGTGTACCTCACAAGATCTTATTCAAGTCTCATGTAATTAACTTCATCCTGAAGCAGGTGAATTGGGTTTAGGTACATGTGTATTTGAAAGTTCTTCCTTACCATTGCAGGCTGCATGACATGACCATGTGAACA
>NW_010291864.1:48081-68659 GCF_000700745.2 Antrostomus carolinensis | reverse complement strand
GAAAGAGACCCCCACAGATAGGACTTCTCACAGCTACTTCTGGGATTTTTGTGGTTTTCACAGCAGTCTGATCCAGGATTACACAGCTGGTGTCATAACAGAGGTGACTTTGAACTAGCTAAACCCCTCTGAGAGAGCTTGCAGAGCCTGTTGGTGCGCTCAGGTTGCTGACATGCTAAGAGCTGGATTGTTCCTCCATGAGAACAGGAGGATGCTAGAACCCTTATCGAGGCAGCTATTCAGACTAGCTTTGAACTTATGAAGTAAATTGGCTAGGTAGAAGCTGGACAACTGGAGGAATATTTGGTCTGAACAAGATTCCCCTCTTCAACGGTTCTGGGTTTGTAACCACTCTCACTTATGTGCTGTTTAGCTCAGAGTGTCATTTTTCTGAACATGTTTGATCTAGCTAGTTAAAGACTAATACCAAGCTCATGGAACAAGTCATCCAGTTCCAGATGGCTAACCACACCTTCTGACACTAGTACCATCAGAGGAAGATGTGGTGTGACAACATATCTGGCCTCTGACCATGTTTCATGTCCAGGTGTGATCTTTGGCAGAAAATGTGTCTGTCTGGAACTTAGCTTTAGGTAAAGCCTAGTGCTGAGTATCAGCAACATCATTTAGCATTTTCAGGGGAGACTAAAATGGATGTTAAGCTCCTTGAATTTTGTTGTACCAGAGAGTTATATGCATCTCACGTTGCCTGCCTTTCTGTCCTTTGCCATCACCTGATGACCACTTACTCTAGTTTGGTTTACTTACCAAAAGAAAATTGAATCTAGACTATTTCAGCCTTTGAAACTCAAATTCTCAGCCTCCTTTCATATATCCTGTGAACATGATGATATAAGAAGAGATTTAATCTGAAGCTTGTCGTAATAAACTACTGAATGGGGCACCTTAGAGGGATTTGATCTTTTAAATAACATTTTTAGAAGATTGTAAGTAACATAAAGATATACCAGGTTGTTTTCAGGGGAGTGTGTCATGATATGGTGCTTGGCCTGTGCAGAAAAAGAGGGTGTTGCAATCAAGCATGGAAACATGCTAGATTCAACATCCTGTGTTGAAACCAAAGAAACTGTTTCAACCTGGTCATTTCTGTCATCTGCAAAGATCAGCTGCGAGACATGCTTTTAAGATTTCTGTTCTGTTACCTCATGTGGTGTTAAAGGTTCTGAGCTTTGCCTGAGCAACTGTGTCCATCAAAACAAGCAAAGGATTGCTTTCATTTGAACTCTTTTCAGGAAGATCACAGGAAAACTTTGCTATTCATGATGCTCAATGATTTTTTTTTTTTTTTTTTTCCAATTGCAGGGACTGTACACATCAGAAAGAATAAGGTTTTTCCTTCCCACAGACTGAGCTATTTTCCTTTTAAAGGTCCCCAAAATAAGCAAGGTTTTTAGCATTTAGCAAACTTGAGGTATAAAAACCTGTTTCTGCTCATATCTTTCTAAAGAGGGTTTAACATAAAGGTATGTTAAAAAAAATAAATCTGGAGAATGTTATGCTAAATTTGTACTTATCCACACAGAAAGCATTTCACCTTTCAGTCTAAGAATCCCAACTAGACTGTGGATGGTTTTGGGGTAGCATAATTTTGACCCCAGGCTAAACATAACTTCTTGCATTCGAACTCCCAAGAAATACAACTGTCCATAAGAGAAAAGAAAAAGCTGTTCTGGGAGATGTGTTTCAAAGGGGCAGCCTGATTGCTAAGGCTCTTGTAAGGAGGGGATGGGTTTTCCTGTTGTTTCTTCTGACCCCAACTCACTTAGTGATGCTTTATGTCCTGAGATAACGGGTAAAGGAAAAGGAATGGAGGGATGAGTTAATCTTTTTAATTCAAATTCTAAGTGAATCTTCATGTCAAGAAGAGAGTAGGCTACCCTCGCTGTGCAGTTGATTATCAGCACATCTGCTGCATAGAGGATGAAACCAGAATAAGATTCAAATCAAATTGCACATTCCTATCTCTCTCTAGCCCTCCAAAGTTACACCTGTACTTAGACCTTAGGCAGATATTAATGCCTTTTAACTCAGGTATCAAATTTAGTTAAGTTAGGGATCTGCATTTTATGTTTACTCAACTAAAAGAAAAATTCCTAATTTGTAATACTGTCACTTAAGTTTTGAAACGTCCATCAATTTTTTTTAGCAACTTGAGTATTTAGGACTGATACTTAAAGTTAGGAAAGCTGTCATCTTTCAACAGTGTGGGCACACATCTTTAAATCTAGTGTACCTTTGTGACATGTCAGAAAAACAGTATTGTCTTTTTTGGCTCAAAGATGCTTTGGAGTTTTGAGTACTGTGGAATGTATAAGTTCAGTTTGCATTTCTGTGAAGTGGAATGAATTAATATGACCTGGTAAACACAACAGCTACAACTACTAGGCTGTATTTAGTTATGTCATGTATATTGTGTGGGAGCAATAGGATCACCCTTATAACTTCAAATAAAACTGGGCTTTACAGAAAACCTTCACATCTGATCAAGTCCAACAAAACCAAAACAACTTCCTATTGTTAGTGTTTCTGTTTTGGTTTGGTTTTTGGTTTTTTTTAGTAATTAAAAGCAAGATGAGCTAAACCAGAAGTTTATCTGAACTGAAAATCAAAGACAGATATTTTGGCCTCCAGGTCCTCACTGAAGAAAACCTACTCTGCATGTTTTACAAGATCTTTGATGTGACCTGGAAGTTATCACTTTGTAGTTTTAGGCTCATCTGTGTTTTAAACCTTTATGGAAGTAATATCCACAAAGGAAGAATACTTCTTAAATGAAGTAATACTTCATATGGAGTTGAATAGACTTCAGTCAGCTGTTCCTGGAGCTTCATTTTCTTCTGTGTAAGCTGTGAAAATCAAAGTATCACCAGTGATCTCAGTTTTGATAGACAGAATAAAACAAATGTGGTAGGGTAACTGGCATGATAGTGAGTAGAAAATAATTTGCCAGGATTTAATGAGAAAATTGCATGGACTGTAAGAACACAGGATGTAAAGTGTTGCTTTCCTTTTTGTTTTTACCTGTCTAGAGTATAAAATGTGTAATCTAACAACTTGGGTTAAATATAGTGATCTGGGTAAAAATGTCAATATTCATTAAAAAGCAGTGAAGTTCAGATTTGCAGGACAGTTAAGGTTGGAAGGGACCTCTGGAGATGATTTAGTCCATCTTCACTGCTGAAAACAGAGTTGAATTAATATCAACTTAGAAAATAATGAGTTATTTCTTCCACTTCAAATTCAATCTATTGCACTTACTTCTGGCTAAAAAGCTAGAAACTAAAAATGCAAACTACTAACACAGCTTCACCTATCTTAGCTACTACAGCCTGCTTCTCTTCTATATTCAAGGGGAACACTACCATTAGTGCAAAGAAACTTAGCAAGGTCAAAGGGAGCCAGAATTTGCACATCTTTCCAGTATCAGAACATTTCCAGTGACTGAGTTGTGTGGTGGTTGGTAATTTTTATTGCAGGTTGCTGGGACTTAATGTTTCTCTGAGTCTCAACTTTGTCTTAGAAAAGCAAGATAACAATAAAAATGCTTTTTCCTAATTTCCTTACCATTGTGTTGAAGTGGTAAGGAAATGGATGACTGTTCAGCAGTGTTTTGCCCATCTTTAGTTTCTAAGTCTTCTGCCACTGCAACTTTGAGTATTGTGCATAACAGTGTAAAAAATGTTCTGTTTATCAAGTCTCTCATGTAATCATAGAATCGTAGAATGGTTTGGGTTGGAAGGGACCTTAAAGATCATCTAGTTCCAACCCCCCTGCCATGAGCAGGGACAATGATACACAACAGTGTGATGGGACAGGACTATGAACTTATTCAAAGTCAGTATCGTAATTTCTAATTGTTATTTGTAGCAGAGAGACAATTCTTTTCTTTGAAAAGGGTTCAATATGCTGTTGTACTACTGACACTCTTGCTCCTAGCAGCTATACTATGCATAGGGTTCCTATGGATAAAATTCCTTGTTTCTCTCAAAACAGTTCTCATCCAAAACCAAGTTGTGCATGTATTTAAGACCAAATTGTACATCTGAATTGTTTTTTAGGTTGTTATTTAATACATTATCTGAAGTAGTTCAGAAATACTAATAACACTTTACAAATGGAAGTTAGACTATTCCTAGCCTCAGTTCTATTATCTGGGGTAGGTCACTTGAGTAAAATACACATATTGAATTTTTTAAAGTACATTTTGATAAAAGGTGGATATGGAGAGCATTATGCATATGTATTAAAAATTTTTATATGCAAAATCTTGAAATAAAAATAGCAGGTCCTGTATGTGTGAGGATTGCAACATCTATCATTAAAATATGCATGCCAAGGTCATGCCTGTTTCATCAGCTCCATGTTGGCAAAATATTAGTATTTAAAATTCATTGATACTCTCTGTGATTTAAGATTAGATACCACTTTGTGGGAAGCTGGACTAGGTTCAGATTCTGCACTGCTAGTTGGGATACTCAGTGGATTCTGCTTTGCATCTTCCATTCCATCTGCTCATCAGTGTATCTCTCAGTGTGAAAGATGTTACAGCCTTGGAGGGGCATCTCATCTAGAGATTCAGATAACTCACTTCTGCTTGAGGAAGCTAAGCAGAATTTGGAGAATCTCTGCTACAAGCCTCTAGGAAGCCGCTTCAGGCTTTATCTAACACTAGGATATCCTGAACTTCTTAGACCCTGATGCTAGTGACACTTTTTGAAGTTTCCTTAGAGGAGGCTGCATACTGTTAAAGGAACCTTGAAGTTTAGAATTCTTCTATTTGGCACAGATGAATAGTCAAGTCCCAGCCAGACAGGCTCTGCCTCGGGATTTCTGTGTGTATAGTCATATCTCTAAGAACATAGTAAAGTATGCAAAACCTCCTGTCTTAATTTATGCAACATGTGTTGGTCAGTCTTAAAGTTTGAAAAAAAACTTTTAGTGGGTTTAAAATTCATCAGGACTTCAAAGAGACCTAGGTCCTTATCAGCTCAGGAAGGAGGGAAGTGAGTGGACCTCAGAATGCACAGCGTGTTCAAGTCATTCTGTGATTAAATTTTTTCAACCCCCTCCACTTCCTAACAAGTCTAGGAGAGCAGTTTGTAACTGAACCTGAAATGGAATAATTTACTCAATTTCTCTTCAAATGTGGAATGATGCCAACTTGAAACCCACAGATGTTTCTAGCAAAGATGAACTGTCATTCCCATTAACTTCCACTTGGTCCTTTCAGGAGCCTGGGAAACCTTCCTGCCCAACTTTGTTGTCTTGCTTTGGTAGATGAAAGTTACCAAGGGCAGCTTGGCTGCATCTTCTCTGTCTTCTTTGACTTATATTTCTCCGCGTATATTTCAGAGATCCTTTCAGCTTAATCACGTTGTGTTTTTTATGTTCCATTGGCCTCTCTTGGAGTTTTGAGGTATATGTTTTAACATTGTTTTCTCTGGTAGTAAAGTAAGTATAAGAACTGCCTACTTTCCACAAGTCTGAAGTCTGACTGCACTCCTGCACCATTATTGAGCTCCTTCAGCCATGCCAGTGCAGCTGTTTGGTTTTTATTTTATCAGTTATCCCTAAAATCATCCAGGTTAAAAAAAATCCAAAAGCAGAGGTGGTCCAGAGAGGGAGAATGAATAGCTAGAGGAAAGGGGAAAAGGCGATTCTTAAGCTATTTTTGCTGCCAAGAAAAAGATGCATGAAACTGTTCTCCTGGTGTCAGGTGAAGGCAAAAATGTAGACAGAAGTTACAGGATGTTGGTCACAGGCTATAGATGTGCCAGATACAGCTTGATGTATAGAATTTGATTTGATTCATTACTCAACTCTCTAACTACATTCATATACAAAATAGTCTCAGACTGGTATTCCTTGACTGAAAGATTACTGCCTGGAAGATGGATACAAATACAGTTGTAAGAGGCAAGGCAAGCAGGTAGAGCAGATACAGTAATAAATGCTTGAATCTTCTGTTCTCTTCTAACAGTTTGCTTGACCTTTTGGCGTTGCAAACCTAACCCAAATGTGTCTGTGTTGTAGGTTCCTGTGTGGCACTACATACATTTCTAATAGTCCCCGATGTGTGGCTGTAGACAAAAGTTGTTAAGATCAACAATAACCTGAAGTCAGGAAAAACTTGTATTTGTTCAATATAGGTTGGTCAAGAGTCTATTGTGTGTATGGTTAGTCCAGGTGAGAAGTTTAAGAGTAGGAGGGTATCTAGTGAAATGACAGCAGAGAGTCCTGACTGTGTTTAATGTGTCTTGAAGAGGTAGAAAGTGCAACAGAAAGCTGCTGGTGACAAGCCTGACATGAAATGAAGAGGGCAGAGTGAAACCTTCTTTATTGTAGGATGTTGTACAGTTAGGAAACTGGTGAAAACTTGCCAAGTGAGGAAGAGAAGGGAGAGAATACCATTGGGAGTCTTGGCAGTATATATTTCCACAGGGGAAACACAACAATGCTCTATGGATATTGAAGAGAACAAAAAATAAAACCAATTGGCATTTCAGACTGCAGGGAAAACCACCCACAGTTTAACACACACCACCTCCACTCCACCCCCCCACCACCCCCACCCCCCAGATAAAACCCAAAAAACCTTGTCTATACATCATGTGTCTAATGACTGCATTAAAATGTACAGATATTAATAAAATACAAGATTAATTTGAATAAAGAAGGGTGATTTACTTTCTTGGGAACCTTGATTTAGTACCAATGCTTCCCTCTCTGTAATAGAAGAAAACATCAAAGTCCCACCAAAACAATGTTGCCTTTTATTTTGAACTGTATCAAAAGGAACAAGAAGAAACCTCAGAACTGAGCTAGAAAAAACCCACTGGTTTGCCAACGGTAAGAATTTATCAGAGAGAAAAGAGTTTTCTTCAGGACCAGTCATTTATAATTTTGGGGATTGTGACAAGGTACATCCACTAAATGTGTGGCTTTCCTGGACTTATTTTGAGAAAGTATGGGATATTCCCTTCATGAAAAAGGGAAAATAGATGAAATGGGGTACATGAGATGTTTTTAGCATGATAGTCTTTAGGCATTTTTTTTTTTTTAGACTCCACCCTTTGAAACTGGCATCAATAATACAAAATGGCAATGCCCTGACAATTATTTTAGGTTCTGCTTTTTTCATTGCTTTAGAGTCACTGATTATCTTCTGATACCACAGAGGACTGATGCAGACAATCTTTCATTCCAACAACCACTGATCAGCAGTCTTCACTGTAAAAATTTAAGTCCCAAGCTTTTACTGGTGTAAAATGGTGCAGATTTATTTATTTCAGTGGTATTAAGCAAATTTGCACTGAGAATTTTAGACTATTGTATCTAAAGCTGTATATTAGAGCCCTTAAATATTTCATGAATGGAAGATGATGATAAATGGTGTTAGAATGAACTGTTACATTTCTTTAAAAATTCTGAATTCTTTAAATGCATCAGCTTATTTGTAACCACTGAAGACCTTGTAATACTAGGGGAAAAAAAATCTTTTGAAATGAGATTTTTGTGCTAAAAACGGGGAAAAAATCTATCAAGGAAAAGAAGAAAAATTACAAAATACTGTAAAGTCATTAAAGCTGTGTTTTTAAGGTTTCTTTTTCTCTAAGGGAAAAATTCAGAAACAGAATAAAAATTGATTCAAACAATCAAAAATTACTCAGGGGAAAAAAGCTGAATCCATACTTTTTTGAGAACAAAAATATTATGATTGAAGAAATAAAATGATAGAATTCTTAGTGAGAATGTTAAAGGAGATAGCTCTAGAGTTGCAGTGTGCATACAAAGAAAAACAAGTGAGGTTTCACATATCCCTCAAAGATTAAGGCAAGTGTAGTAGCAGTTTAGAAAAACCCTTTCAAGCTAGATTGCAAAGAGGGGGGAAAAAAAACCAAAAACCAAACCTCAGACACTTAGAACCCAAAAATGGAAATAGTCCAGTTAATGTAAGGAACTTGGACTAGCTGTGCATCCCTGTGAATTCAAGGGTAATAAGCAAAGTATATTGGGAGGAATTATTGGCTGACTAGCATGGTGTTTTTCAGCATGGTTTAATCTTTCAATAAAAGTTCAGCTTTTTAGCAGGGAACACCCAGTTAGTTTTCACTCAGTGCCACAAAGTAGTGGTCTTCTGATATAGTGATATTCTCATCCAGGTTATTAGTATGGCTAGTTGCTGCTTACTTGTTACTGTAGCTGGCACTGTTCATCATTATTATTTATTACAGAAGAGTCCTTCTGCAAGTTAACTGATTAGCCACAAACTATCAGCTTAGGATCTGGTTGAATTGGGAGATCATGCCAGGTACTGTAGAGAGTTCATGAAGCAGTTTGCAACAAGTGAGTAGAGAGAATACCTGTTTCTCCTTGTTCCTTACTTTCCTATTTTCTTGCAAGTGCCAAGCCCAGAGGATTCGTTACTTCCTAATGATCTGCAGAGGTTTCACAGTGATTAGTGGAGGCAGAGCAACTGCATCTGGGTCTTCTTGACTAAATCAGGTTCAGGCCTCTGGAATAAAAGGAAGATGTATTGGAGAGAGGGGTTTGGTTTGAGGTAGCAGGGTGAGTTACACTTTTCTTTACACAACTCGTCAGAAAAGGAACAGGGTTGTAGACATAGATTATTTTGTTCCATTTGTTTTTAAAATAATAGCTTTATGGGATGGGGAACAATCTGGATAAGGCCTTGTATAGAGGGTTTGTCTAGTGAAGAAATCTTGATCCATGGGGAAAAATATAGCTTACAGTATAAACAAATAGATGAAGGCAGAAAGATTCTACAGCATGGTATAGTTAAGGTGCCACAGTGTGAGCTGAAGTGTAGTGTTACATTAATGCAACCTAAAGCACGTATTTGTCATTCTAGAATACCTGAATGACAAGGGCTCTTAGGATAGGTAGTATAAAAGCTTGTAGTAGCTTTCTTGCCCATAACTCTGTTAATCTTCTAGAATGATATGCTGATCACATTCTTGCTGATAAAATATTAAATATATTTGTCAGTAATGGCTGCAAATCTGAAGCTATGTATAATATAATTAAGCCAAGAGTGAAAGCAGCCAAAAAAATGCAAATCAAAGGGTAACATACCTGGAAAAAACACAACGGGAAATCAAAGGAAAGCCAGTAAAACAGGTTCCTGTAACTATTTGCATGCAGTGGAACAAATACACAACACTCCTGATAGCTTTCCAAAAGGAGAGTTCTTTGTGTTCTGTATAGGTCAAGTATCAATAGGTTGATGGAGTATGGTCCCTATAATAAAGCATGGTGCTGTGTTCCCAGATAGAGTATTTCTTTGCCACCTCCTCTTCTAGTCAGCTGTTGCAAGCTGGGGTAGAATGTGACCCAAAGTCACGTGCCAGTTACTCTCCACTGCTTCTGCCTGAGCTTCAGAACTACAACAGCAATTTTTCCGTGTTACTGGGATTGTGGAAGGAGCAGAGATGTAGAAATGCAGGCAAGAAATGCATTTCCTGTATCCTTATCTGTCTTCAGCATGTTGTTCCACAGTGGACTTATACTGAATGGATTGTTGCCTTAGCAATGCTGATGTAGAGAATGAAGAGAAAACATTTCAGGGAAGCAGTTGGCAGCAGTCTGGATTACACCTTCCACGTGGAGGGATAAGTAGGCTGATTGAAGCTGTCTGTCAAAGTTTGGCTAGAGCAGTTAGTTTCAGCTGGCTTATTCCACTACAAGTCAGTGTCATATTTTAATGTGAGTTAGTTTTTAAAGCTGAAAGCTGGGAGGAATTTTCTTCTCTAATATTTTCTGTACTGTACCTAGAGATAAATAGAAGGCATTATTAGACAGTGGTGGAAAGTGAGGGATGGTGAGCCATGTAACATTGCCTTACACATTTATAGTACTTTTTAAACAAGATTTTAGAATGTACTCTATATTGTGAATATAGAAGTGCGTGTTATGTATTATGCTATAATGATTCTTGGTAGACATGTATGTTTATATTAGCTTCTATTACAGCATACAACTTATATATTTAACATACTCATTAGACCATAAACTTAATTATTTCAAGAATCATTTGTTATCTTGTGGAATACAAGTGTGTACAGTGGGGGCTGTGAGGTAGGCTAGAGATGAGTGTATCAAGAGATCATTGAAAAGGAAAAAAGGAGAAAACTGGGTTGATTCAATTAAGTTTTGGCCACAGAGCACCCACTTGTTTATGCCTGATAGCTATAGCTGTAATAGGTAGTTCTTGCTTTATCTGTTAATTGTGACATAAGCCTGTTAGTGCAACAAGATTTTCAAGCTCTTTGGATACCAGATTAATATTGCTAATAGCTAATTTGATGAGCTAAAGCTCATGTTTTGGGTTTTGATAATCTAGCAGTAGAAAAAAGTGCTTGACTTTCAGGGTGCTTGGAAAACTGTTATCTAGGTTTTATTGTTTTGAAGCATTTCAGAAATATTGTCCAAGGAAAGCAGATATCAGTCTTGCATTGTGTAATTTTGCTTATATGCAGCATAGTCACTCTATTGTATATTTATTTAACTCCACTAGCACTTCAAAGAATAGACAGAAATAGATTGGAGTTCTATTGTCATTTGTATTTCTTAAATAATCACTCCAAGGAAGGGGAAAATATTGCTTGCATGCTTGTTGCTCACTGAGATTTTTGCTAAAACAAGTACACTGTGAGCCGATATCCTAATAAGAGGGTTGTTAGGGTCCAAACTGGAAGTAGACCAGACTACTTTGTCTAAATCTAGACTCAGCTAAATTTTGCACATCTCGCCTGTTTTATGAGGAGAGATGTGCACTTTACTTATGAGAAGAGTGGCTGTGGGTTGTATTTTTAGTAAGTGGAATAAAACCAAAAAGAACAGGGGATGTGGAAAACAGAGAAAATCTTTTGTTCTCAAGATTAAACCTTTTTTTAATGAATTTTTTGTGTTTATTCAAATTTGTACTGGAACAGTATAGAAAAACTCTATAAAATATGGAAAGCATGGCGTTCAGCATCCTCTTGCTAAGAGAACATAGTCTGAAAAAAAATTGTTCCTATCGCCATGAAAGTTTCTAAAATCTTGTTTAGGTTTCGATTGTCATGATGATACTTCCTGTGAAATGTACTTAAGAATATCAGGGAAAGTGTTTCTTTTGTCTGTGTGAAGCCAATACAGTGATACCTTGGTCTACCTGGTGCCCAACAACATTAACAGAAATGCAAATCAAAAATATTGACTCAATTATTGAGTCCCAAATCTTTTGGGCAACGGGGAATAGAGATTTGGGGTAATTAGTTTAACCAGACACAAGAATATAAATATGAAAGTCTGATACCTATGGAATCTATGCAGTATGGAACAAGATCTGGCTTGTTTCACTGTTTTCTTAAGCATATTGTTGTTAGGCAATATTGATGAAATCAGCAACATCATTTCAGAGCTGGAGCTTTCTTATTTCTGTCCTAGCTGTTCTAGTACTATATAACTTAAGGATATGTGACAAGCCTAACAGCATTTAGTTGCTTCCCCCACTGCTAATGGTATTCTGGGCTGCAGTTAGGTCAAGGGAGGTGATCCTTCCCCTCTACTCAGCACTGGTAAGGTCCCATCTGGAGTGCTGTGTCCAGTTCTGGGCTCCTCAGCACAAGAGGGATATGATCATACTGGAGAGATCACAATGAAGGGCCACAAAGGTTAGTAAGGGACTGGAGCATCTCTCCTATAAGGGAAGGATGAGAGAGCTGGTGTTCAGCCTGGGGAAGAGAAGGCTTAGCGGGGAATCATCAACGTTTATAAATACCTGAAGGGAAGGCGCAAAGAGGATGGAGCTAGACTCTTTGCAGTGATGCTCAGTGACAGGACCAGCAGCAATGAGCACAGACTGAAACAATGGAGATTATATCTGAACATCAGGAAACGTTTTACTGTGAGGATGTCGAGCGCTTGCACATATTGCCCAGAGAGGTGGTGGAGTCTCCATGTTTGGAAATATTCAAAAGCAATCTGAACATGATCCTGCACAGCCAGCTTTAGGTGACCCTGCTTGAGTGCGGAGTTGGACCAGATGACCTCCGGAGATCCCTTCCAACTTCAACCAGTCTGTGATTTACATCGAGTTTGCATGAGTGTCTGTAGAAAGCTCTGACTAACAGACAACATTTGCTGAATAAAAGCCAGTTACAGCAATGGGTTTCCTGCAGGAGTTTCAAGACTGTAGAATTAGTTCTTACACAGCTTTTGATTTTCACACACGTGGTGTAATTATTCCTAATTTTCGACCACTACAGTTGGATAAAAGATACAGGAAATGCACAAAATACTGCGATTCTCAAGGCCAAGAAGGATAAGCTAACCAACCAAATAAATACTTGTACTGTCTGTCATGGAAGGCAGAATAATACAGAAGAAATTTATGTTAATGAAGTTTCAGGATAGGCATAGGAATTATTCAGACACCGAAGGACTTGATAATAGACCAACATAAACAGAAGCATCTGTCTTTCTGAAGTGCTGGCTGATTAGGAAAATTACTGCATGTGTTTAACTAAGCTTTTATACTGACCTTAGGTTAGTGGTGAGGATTAGAGGCTTTGTAATTTTTTTTTTATTGAGAATTTTTAATTTCATCTTTGTAGAAAGGCGCTTAAACAAACACTTTCATTTACATATTGGGCTTGAATATGATTTGTAGAATGGGAAGCTGAAATGTGTAAGTAGCTGTAACTAATGGGGAGAAACAATAGTACAAGAACTCTTGGAGAGCTGCTTTGCCTCCTACTGATCCACCTGCATAGAGAAGATTCTCTGAGCACCTAATTCATTGGGGTTTAGTGTCACTTGGCATTACTGTAGCTGCCATTGCATTGTGCAGAGGCAAATTTTTTCAGACGACAAACTTCTTTTTTGCAGCTCCCACTGTTTTCTAGAGCAAATACAGGTGTTTGGCAACTCTTCTGCAAATGAATGAAGTTACTAGATTCTTGTAAGCTTTAGACTGCCACAAAAAGGCATGAGCTTGTCTATTTTTCAGAAGCAAGGGCAACAATAACAGTTTTGGGAAGTAATGACTGCTGTAATATTACATGGACACCAAAACGTTTCTTTTGTGACTGAACTGAGTAAAGTTCTATAAGAGTATAAGAAATAGTCTCTATTCCAAAACCCAGTTGCTGAGACTGTTGTAAGATACCTTTACAAAGAAGTTACATGGCATGTGCTACATTATTGTTGAGAAACCCGCAGTTTACCAGCGTAACACTAGGAATATTTACTTCTAGAGAAATACATTGTTTGCTTCATGTGTACTGCAGCATGGCACACAAGAGGGAATAGCCCTAGAGAACCCAGCAGGCTGCTGCTATGGAGCAAACTGAAGGAATGTCACATTTCTTTTTTTTGGTGGTGGTGTTGTTGTTGCTGTACTCCAACAACTAACAGAGCAGAAAAGAGCTGATTGAGTGAATTCCAGACTTAAGCAAGCTACACCCTTGCCATGGAGTACCTGCAGAGAAATGGCTATTAATGCTTCCAGAAACTAGTATGTAGAAAAGACCCTTTGAATAATAAAATTCCAGACAGGAAATAGTAGGGAATATGGCATGTCTGTGGAGCTGGAGCACTGTAACATAACCAGAGACTTGCATTTCAGGTGTGCCATCAGAACTGATTCTGCAATTCTTTCTGGCTGCACCTTGAACGCTTCCCACAAAACAATAAAGTTTCTATAATGAGGAAACTTACTCCTCAGAGACTTAATTGAACAAGCTCACTTGAGAAATTTCTTTACATGAATTTAGAAATTTTACAAACTATGACTTTTTTCTACTCTACATTATGTTGAATAAATAGAGATCCATTAGGGAAAATCAATTTGTAAATTCCACAAAGTGCATCTTCAGTACTGAATATTCTTCTTATCTGTCAGGGTTGTATTTGCAAGCAAAGCAGTTGAAAACCAACAGCAACTTAAGCCAGGCAGACATCCTTCCCAGGCCAGTGTTCAGGAGATAAAGAAAGTTACTTGCACTTCTGGAAGGTTGTTAGAACTCTTAAAATTTCCTCGTTCGTTGTTCTCCTTTACAATAATTGCTGTTTTGCTTTAACAGCAGTATTTGATGTAGATTTAACAGGCACACAAGCTTGAATTTAGCACCTCCTTAGCTGTATATGAACCAGCACTTCCCTCCTGTAAACTTAATGGATTATTGTACAAAATGAAATTTATCCACAATGAGCAGCAGACAGTGATTACTGATAATTTAATCAAAGAAAGTTCTCAGCTCATTTTGGCAATTTAATTAGATGTCTGTAAAGGTAAGCGACACATTTGTTTTATTTTACAGGTTCATTGCTCATCTGGGTTTTGTTTTATGTATGTACCTCCATAAAATACATTTAAGAACACTGTGTTAATCCAGGGCAAGGGTTGTTCTGTAGTTTCTGTGTTTTGCAGAGAGCAATTGTCAATGTTGCTATTTCCAAAGAAGCAGGAGGGAGGAAAATATTTTTATTTCAACCAAATTACCAATTCCTTTAAGGGACCAGGAATTTACTGAAATCTTGAAGGAGGTACAGCTTTTTTCGTTCAGGGCAACCCAGGAAAAGAAGGAATTACTTTTTGCCGAACCTTATGAATTGTGCAAAACATGAGAGCTCCTGGGTCCCACATCTGCAATGCAGCCAAGGACTTATTTTACTAGTCTAATGGATTTTTCATATGTCTGCATGGTTGCCTGAGGCCAGAATACATTCTTGCCTTAAATTTCTATAGCCTAAAATTCCATTTTCCATTTGGGCAAACAGATAACAGTTTGGATCATAGGTGAACAGCTGTTGTTAATAACTCTCAAAGTAAGAAAGTCAGCAAAGTACACTATCAGAAATAATGTTTCAGGAATGATTTATATGAAAAAAAGAAGAGAGGATCAAATTCTCTCAGCAGGACTTAGTTTAAACACACCAATGAATGTTGCAAGCCTTCTTAAAGAGAAGACAAAGGCAATTTGAAAAAAAAAAACAAAAAACAAAAAAAAACCAACAAAACAAAAAACAGTGAAAAGGAGTCTTTTGCATCTTTCCAATCCTTTGTCATGTGTGTATATATGTGATATGCCTTTGTATATATTTTATGTGTTTGAATATTTATTAGCATGTTCATATACATATGTCTGTATACACACCCTTCTCTTTTTTAAAGTTAGGATCTTGTTTGCTGGGAAAACACATACAACTGAAGCCATGAACTGACTTTATAGGGGAAATATCTTCCATAACTTATAGGGAGACACCAATACTTAAACAGCAGTAGGGATATTTTCAGATTATATTTTTCATATCGCAACAGTGATATGCATAGGTACAATGCAAATGTATACAAATAAGCATATTAGCAACTTCTAATTATTAGCTCAGGTTATTAATGGAGAGTCTTCATACCAGTTGAAGGATTGACTTCTTTTCAGTAAGCAAACATTATAGATTTTATCAAGCCATTTCTGGGTGGTGGAATTAATTTTAAAGTTTAAAGATTGGTTTTCCCTGAGCATAAGCATAAATATCATAACAGCGTTTCCAGAGGTGGTACTTTGCTGCCTGTTGCAGCAGTCATTTAATTATTAATTGAAATTAATTTTAAATACAGGTTTTTGGTTTTTTTTCTTTAGAGTGGTACTAACAACTGTCACGAAACAAAATATTTTCCGAGAGCTTGAGATGCAGTTGTGTCTTTCATTTTGTCTGTCTTGAATTCTGAAGGCACAGTGGTACCTCATGCCCAAACAATGTATGACATTGAATAGTATCTTACTCCCTATAATAAAAACAGAGTAAACCACAGGATCCCAGTTAACAGTTAAGAAATTAAGAAGCTTACAAGATTTGGTGGGGGTGAAAAAAAAAAAAGAAAGTTTGTTTTGGATTTTTTTACAGATTTGTAGAATATTGAGAAAAATCTTCTGTCACTAAGCTAGCTACCTCATTTTATATGAATATTGATACTTGCTCACCACCATGTTCTACATGTGGTAGAAACTCTTTCTCTGTGTTAATTATAGATTAACAACTGGGTTGGCAATGTGTCAAGAACTCTGATTTTTCTGTTACTGAATATCTTGGTAATCAATCAAGATGCTGTTGTTTGTGAGGCACTGTGGTTTTGTTCCCTATTTGTGTTCTGTGGGCCAATTTAAGTGAATGCATATATTTATATTCTAATGTACATATTAAAAAAAAAAATACAATCTCAAAATGGTCATCAACCAGAGTCTTGTATGTCTTCCTATCTTGATTTTATGTCCTTGAACTAGGCAACTTGTCTTTAGTTTGCTGATTTGTTGTGTTTTCTCTTGTAAAATGTAGGGGTTTTGAGGATCAAAAGGTATTGCTTCCTTCTGGAGGTCTACCTGTCTGAAACTCATAGATATCAATGCTCAGATTTGCCATACAGTGTGCAATTATGAAGATTGCTTAGACAGTAAAGCTATGGAGGGTATTCTCTCTCACACTCTAATGAATTTCTAATGACTATCCATAGTCATACAAAGAGATAATTTCCTTACCAAGATAATCTTCTTTTATGTCCCCACATTTTCTTTACTTGAGCCATTATTGTGTTTTTCATGTCTCAACCTCCTTCCACCTTTTTAAAAAGCCTCTTTAATTTTCCTGTTCCTTTTTCTTAATCTTCTGTGACATTCTGTACCTGAGCACTTTTGGCAAGTCTTGAGCAAGCTTTCCCTGTCTGCAGAGTGTCTGTTTTGGCTCATCCTACTTCCACAGTGCAGCTGGGCATGTTAGATTGAATTTTTCTGCTTCGTACTCGCCAGCTGCCAGACCATAATCTCTTTCTAAAACCAAGAATTATCAAACTCCTCAACTTTTTCTCCAATTACCGTAGCTGAGACCCATATGGCAGATTTACATGGGAAGACAAAACAAAGCAATTCTGCAA
Source organism: Antrostomus carolinensis (assembly GCF_000700745.2). NCBI lineage: Eukaryota > Metazoa > Chordata > Aves > Caprimulgiformes > Caprimulgidae > Antrostomus > Antrostomus carolinensis. Next base: position 51,705 of record NW_010291864.1, on the reverse strand, counting down.
TTATCCTCAAAGCAAAGGCTTCTGTGTTGAATCACAGTCTCACTGTACAGATTTTGGTGGAGCAGTCTCATGTGTCTTTCTGACAAAGTGGTAGACTAAACTGGGTACAACTGACAGCACTGAATTTTAATCTGGATTTCAACATTGACTTCTTATGTGTCCTATGGCTAGTAATTTCACCTTTTTCATCTTAGATTGTAAGGCCTCCAGATTGAGGACTCTCTTTTCCTGTCTTGGTATATTTGCACAGGACTGCTACCATAGGCTCCAAACCTTAAGCATTACTGCATCAGAAGTTTGCCTCAGTTATTGATACTGTATTCACAATATAGAAACTGTCTTAGTTGCTTCCATGTATTAGGGGACCTCACAAGCATTTTCAGTTCAGATCTTGAGTTCTCATTCACTCTTGTTTTATAGTGAAGGGATCCATCCTTCAAGATAAAGTTATATAATGACTATATTCTGCCCCCTAGAAGGACATCATATCCTTGATTTGAGGTGAGGCTGCAGGAAACCAACAACTTGTTCTACTTTGGAGATGAGAGTTGACAGATACCACTTAAAATGCGTATGTTGTTATTATGCTAGATTGAGTTAAGGTAGCAAAGGTGACAGGAATATAGAATTGTTCAGTTCTCATCTGGTTTTCTGGGGAAACATTAATTATGAACTGCATTACTTTGCCACTTCAACAGTACAGAAATTTTGTTTTGAGGGTGGATTCTGTGGCAGCAGGATGTCGGAAATATGAAGGTGTAACTGATTCAACACTCTTAATGGCCAGCAGTGCATTTCCTAATAGCTGTTGCCCTGAAGCACTCTGGAAAAATTGTTTTAATACTTTGACCTGATCAATTAATATAATGGGTAAGATTTTCCCATGCTTCCTCCTCAGTGTTAGTGTAAATCTGAACTTGACATGAATCATATAGATGATACTGATGGAAAAACCAGCAGAAAAGAATTGTCTTAGTGAAGCGTGTGTTTTTCCATGTATACCAAACACTTGTCAGCAGGTAGATGAGAGAAAAAAAAAATAAAAATGAACTAAAAGTGAAATACACCTACAACATACCACTTTTCTTCAAATGCTTTCTTCCCCCTCTTCACTGTGGCATATTTCTTTGCTCTTTTGATTACTGAATTATATCCAATTTTTTTTCTTTCAGAATCAGGAATGCAGGGCATTGATCTTTAAACAAGATTGTTTCCTTCTCTTTCATGTCTGATTGTAGATTTGTTTGTTAAAGCAACCCCTATTAAGCAAGGTATTGACCCTTGTGAATTTCTGGGGGCAGGAAGGAGAAGTCAATAGTGATTGTTGCTGTCCTCTTTCTGTTGTTTCTGCTTCACAGTTCTACCTTGGAAGTCACTCAGCAGGCCCTTCCCAAGTGCTCAGTTGCTTGTATGAGGTAAATAATAGGAAATAGTGTAGCTAAATGACCTAATAGTACCTGGTGTTGAAATAGTGAAGTGATTTATACGATGGTGTTCATCTTGGCATGAAATCTAGCTAAGATGAAGAAATGGAGAACAGGCCTTCTATGATGTGCAACTCTGATAACTTCAAGCTAGAAACTTGAAATGATAGAGAGAAACATAAAAATTAATAGGCAGGAAAGAGATTGCATGAGGAGGAGTGAGACTCCTTTTCCCTGGTAGGTTGTTCAAGAGATTACAACAGTCAACCTAGCCAGGATGTCCTAGGCAGTGTTGCATTTCAGTTCAAGCAACAGAAAGAGTAAGCTCTAACTGCAGACTGCAGAAGCAGCTGGCAGCCAGAGCTCTGACAATTCCTAGTCTTCCACAGTCTTCTCAGATGTGTTAACACTTCATGCTTGTTCAGCCTGAGGCTATGCTGATATCAACGTTTTGGTCCAGAGCAGTAGTGTAGTTTTGCCGAACATACCCTGCTTGTCCACTAGTTGCCTACCTGTCTGTTCAGTTCAAAAAGGTTTTGATGCATGCAAACTACTTTCCTTTGGAGAAACAAGAGTTAGAAGCTCCTGCCCAGGTGGCATTCATGTGCCAGCAGGATGCTTTAGGGCTGTCAACAACTCCTGTAACACCCTACAGAGCTGCTTGTGCTACAGAAAGAGCTGAGTGTACCTCCATATTTAGTATTAGATACCAGCCCCGAGTTCTTGGTGATTCTGCTGCTTTTTGCTTCACCTGCTCTGGTTTGGTGCACTTTCTGTTAAAACTTCAGAGAATGAATTTTGGCTGGATTCCTTGCTGAAATAAAATTTTCAGCATTAATGAGACTGATTTTAAAAAAACAAAACCAAACAAACAGAAAAATACACCCTATGCCATTTTCTCTCTTTTTGGCTATACTGTGGTCATACTCTTCTTTCCCCACGCTCCCCTCCCCCAATCTGGTTTTCCTGTTTTCCAGAAAAGGTGATGTGTCCATAACTTCATCACTCCCAAGGTAACTGGTTTTTTTTGTAAAAGCAGGTTATCATGACATTCTGTATAAAATCCCTCTGGTGGTGCCATAACTGTAAGTTTGGTGCTTGTGGGGTTTTTTGCATGTGCACTTAAGAATAAAATTTTCAAAAACCACAAAACTATATTAGCAGTGTTGCATTGCTTCACCTCAGTCCAAATTAACCTTCAGTTTATGTGAAGCAGCAGGCACTGTGTCCTTGTTTGCAAGTTATACAAGTTTTATGTGAGCTGTACTATGACCTTACTAGCTAATAAAAATATGTATTTAAAAATAGACAGAAAAGTCAGAAAGGAGAAGGAGCTTCAGAGTGGCAATGCTATTTGACATCACATGTCCTTTTCTCCTCCAGTTCTCCTTGTTCCTGCCCATCTGGTTGATATATAATCTCTGTGTTGCTAGTCTCTTTTGTATGAAAAGGCTCATTTGTACCTACAGCTAAGGAATGGTTTTATTTTTCTTATGATCCTGTCTCAGGAGTCCTTGAGGTATCTCCGTATCCCTATTTTTCTATTATTCTGTGAAATGTTGGTTATAATCTTGTCTAGGACCCCAGGAGGAAAGTGAGCTCTTATGGCACGTGGGGAGCAGCAGTCACTGTGGCAGACAGTTCCCACTGCCTGGACGCTGTGGAGAAAGGAAGAAATGTAGGTTAAAATGGTTGGGCTGCTGCCTTTCTCCTTCCAGTGGCCTTGGAACACCTGGTGGATGCAGCCCTGCAGGGAACTTGTATGTCACATTCCCTGTTTTTTAAGCAAAGTGTAAAATAGCTTGTTACTCTGTTTAGAGAATGCTTGTAGGGAACTTGGATGCTGAAGTGGGAACACATAGCAAGTTTTACACATCTGGAGAATTAGGGAGTATGGCAGGTATTCTTTCAATTAGGATTTTGCAGCTAATATCTCCTGTCAAAGAAAATGGCTTGCTACTGTTGCTGTTGGAGCGTGTATTGGGGAAGGTCAGCTCTAAAGCAGCAAACATCCTTTAATAAAAACCAAAAGGATCATGGTGATGTGATCCTAAACTGGTGCAGGAGCAGATGGACAGAAGATGACATATACCTATACAGGATATGCTGGTGAATAGCTGGTCATGTGGCCAGTGCTTATTGCTAGGATTATATCTAACTCTTAGCTGATTCTCTGGCTGAGTTGTGATAAGAGTAAGCA
>NW_010291864.1:47221-47973 GCF_000700745.2 Antrostomus carolinensis | reverse complement strand
GCAGGAATGTGTTTCTTTACTTTAAGGATGTGGAAACACTCTCTAATAAAGGACTTGGCATAAAAATATTATTGCAGTAGTCTAGATATTGTTCAGTACAGTACCTAAAAATGTTTATTCTGTTGTTTGTAAACCCTCTATCAGTTATGTTATTTGATTCATTAAGGAGGCTGGACATTTTTGGGTGGATAGGTTAATTTACTTTAATCACTTTACTTTATAACTAATGGCCAGTGTTCACACAGAGTGATAAACCAGTCTGCACCACTCAAAAACCTTCCTGATAGATAGCGACAAAATGGCATCAGATGCCAAACAACAACAGGTATCACTCTAATAAGCTAAGGGAGAAATCCATAATACACATCCAAAGTCTTGTTGCCGCCTTCTTTAACAAGGTTCTGGAGTCTGACTACTGCTTCTGAGTATCAAGTACAGCAAAACAGGAGGAAACTCTTTTCATTTGCTTGTGTTGGGCAAAAGACTTCCTCCTGTCCCAGATGTATTTGCAAACTATGCACTGAGGTGGAGTTACCTAGTTGATGGCAAATGCTGTGCATCTAGAGACAAATAGGTATACTTGTTTGTCAGGAAAGAAACGTCACCTGAACACAAATTACTGTACTTGAAATGTAATTCTAGCCTAAATTGCTTATATTGACTTGTGTGTCAGTAGGGTCATGGAGAAATCATCTTGATGTAAGAAGTAAAAAAACCCCAAAACCCCCTCCCCCCCAAAAAAACCCCTCAAA
>NW_010291864.1:23543-47182 GCF_000700745.2 Antrostomus carolinensis | reverse complement strand
AAAAAAACCCACAACAAAACAAATTAACCCCCCCCCCAAAAAAAACCAACAAAACCAAGTCTCCAAGGTTACTTCACTAAAGAGTCTATAGAACCAAACTGAGATGGACTCCCCCATTGTAAGCTCTAGAGAATGACTTAACTCTGCAGAAGATATAGTGCCTCCTGTAGCACTAATCAGGACTCTTTGATGAGGAAGTAGTTATTACGATATTGCTTGGATTTACAGCATAGAAGGGCTAACAAAAGGGCATAACAGATGATCCTAGTAGAAAAATCCCCACTTTCTTGTCTGCAGTAGTAAAGATTTTTTAACTGTTAATGTTTTGAAGAGGTTTTAGTAGTGTATTGTCTTTAGAATAAAAGGATTTTTTTTTTTTTTTTTTTAGCCTTTCTATTAGAGGATGCTGAAGTATCTTAACTACAACTGTTCAGGTAAACTGAATATGTGACCATGTACAACATAGAGAGCAACCAGTATGCTAATAGGCACATAAATAAATGTAAAAATAAATATAGAAAAAAAATTATGGAAGTATCTAAAATAAATTTTATATGTGTTTTTCATATTTCAGGAGTGGTGTTTCTATCTAGGTTGACAGTGGCACATGTTATTGAATCTGGATTTATATTTATATTTATTTTTATGTATTAAGTTGTAACTATTGTTTCACCTGAACTGAAATACTTCTGTGTCTTGCTGCATTGTAAACATATATGGAACTATAAATGCCACATCCATATCTGTTTATTTTATTATCACCTAATTTGGAGTGGAAGATACCAAGAGTTTTTTGTAAATTCAGTTTCCATTAAAAAGGAAATCAGTATCACACTTGGTTTACAAATTTGGTATTGCTTGTTTGTAGCTGCTTATCCACAAGACTCTTGGTTTGCCCCCTTTTTTCTTTTTTTTCTTCCAATTGACTGAGTTTGATCTTAATTCACAAATCATGCCTCAATTTTCTGAAAAGTCTCCAAGCCTTGCTTTAGTACCTTCTGAGAAGACTGTTTATGCTCTTTTGGCCTGTTTTAGCTCATCCCATAATTCTTCTGATGAGCTTTTCATGTCTTTTTTAGTAGCTTAGGGCTTTTCCAATTGTTCCATCTCATTTCACAGGAGTACCATCTCATAACTTACGTTCTAAGAAGAGCCACCTTCCTTCCAGTGCCAATATCAATGCCAATCCCAGTAGTAGAAGATCTCAAGTCTTTGCAGGTCAGCAGGTGGATGGATTACCAAGCTATAAGGTTGCTAAAACTGCTCGTTTGCAACAGCTTGTTCAGAGAAACTGTCAACAAATGATCAGTGATAAATGTTGCTCTCCAGACAGACCATATTAAGGTCTCATGAAACTGGCCAGTGACTCCTGACATGTTTATATTTATTCTGCGGTGCAATTAAGGCATTAATTTAAGAACTTTGTCTATTGTAAGATCTCAATTTTTCCACTCCTTCATTCACGAGGTAGGATACTCCAGTTTCTCATCAAAGGACAGAGTGTGAGATTGTATTGCTGTGCTAGCCTATTTTATGGAACTACAACAGCCAAGGCCACTGGTGGTATTCTTAAACTGTTTTTTATTTCCCTCTCAGGTTATATCTTTCAGCAAATCTATTTTTCCTGTGCTGAAATTTATCACAGCAGGTATCAGAATGCAGTGCCACGATTACCCCCTACCTTGTGTACTAGTCTGCATTGTGCCTGCCATCAGGGTTATACTTCTACACATTGCATTCTGCTTTCCAGTGACATTTTGATGTCTTTCACCAGAATTCCTTTTTTTTTTCCTTTTCATCCTCTTTCATAATCATCTTTCCAAGGACACCTGACCTTTTGCTTGGCTAAGCTGCTCTGGTTTTACATATTAATTGCCCTGTGTGGAAGTATCAAACTGAATCCAGCTCACTGTTTGCCTCTAAAGAGGAAGGTGTGATATTTCTATAAGTTTTCTCTACATTTTATTTCTCCTCTATGTCAAGTATGATTTATTGACTGGTCAAGAGGCTATTTTAAGCACAGAGAATACACATAATAGATGTTTGTACCAGAGGTTATTCTTGCTGCTGTTGAGGTCATGGGCACAACAACAAGAAAAAGCAGAGTGTGGTTATGACTCTAGGGCTTTTGTGCATTTGATTCACTGTATGGGTTATAATGACCCAAAGGAGGTGAACAAAGTGTTGTAAGTTAAACCAAGGTCTCTCAACCAGCAGAATATTGATGTGCAGTTAGAGGCTGTGCAGCAACCAAACTGTTTCCATATCTTGTTAAATAACACAGTTATTAGAACAAATATACAGGATTGAGAGCAATAATAATGAAGCCTACACATCTCTCTGCACTCTGAGTAGCTCAGTGTGTGCTACCTGCCCACCTGTAGTGCTCAAGTTCTCTGCACAGAACATTTACTGTGAAGTGAAGAAAAAAAAATATGGAGAATTAAGACTGGCATTAACTGCCCATATGCAAATTTACTAATTAACATTAAAAAGGCGGAACACAAAACCTGACTGTAGATTTGAGGTCAGCATTATTTGCTTGGTCTCAAAAGCAAGGAGGATTGTCCAGAGCAGGTACCCTGAGATGGAATTCAACCCTGTAGAAAGTACTGTGAAATGGAAAGTTATCAGCATAATCTATCTGGGAGGGGAGGCTCTTACCTTCTAGAGTGTGAAAACATACCCTAAAGGGAATATATATGTATGTGTGATAGAATATGCATACTTCCTGTCATTCAGGAAGTTGCTGAAAGGGAAGGCTGCTGTGAAGTTCTTCTTTGATCACTATTCTTTCAGTCAATTTTTTTTCCCAGTTAGACAATGTGATGAGAAGGTAGTACAGGGACTGTGTCTGTTACTGGGGGATGGGCTCATCAGAATCAGATTGTGTCAAATTGAAAATAATTAGAGGAATTTTATAACTTCAAAAAAACCAAAACAAACTATTTGTATCTTTTCTGTATTTTAGGTGACTGTGAAAAGTGGTGTTTTGAGTTGCATGTTCAGGGGAAGAATAATTGAATGTGGCTTGTTAAATCATTCTCACTTTTCCTTTCTATTAGCTAGCAAGAAATAATCTAAATGGTATTTAGATATTGTAATATGCTGACTGTTTTAAATCAATGGATTTGGTTTTGATGTACTTCTAAAAGTTGACATAGTTTTTTCAGGAATTTCTGACACTTCTACTTACTGGACAAGGCTTGCTACCTGTTAAACTTGGGTTTTTTATTTGACCAGTGGGCAAAAAGGAATATAGATTTCACAAACATTTCTTTAAGTTGGCATATGTAAAGCGAAGGATGCCAAGGTAAAAGTAGCCAGATTAATTAATGCTGCTTCCTGGACACTATTGGAAATATTTGGCACCCATCCTTTCACTGTGCTTTTCATATAACCACCCACTTACACCAGTCACCAGAAGACAGTTGAACCTTTTATTGCAAAGCAAAAAATGATGCATAAACAGAAAAGTAAAGCAAGATTATGCCTAGAATTTTACTTTTGGCATCAGTTTTTGAGATGTTCTTGAGTGTATGAAAACAATGAATGACAATATAGTCAGTCAGGCCATAAAAACAAGACTTTGAAACATTCCCGAGATGGAATCAGTGGCAAAAATTCATGTTCAAGGTGTTGGAGAAATCTGTTTCAATAACTACATTGTCTTTTTTGTCTCCTGAAACTCAGTGCTGAGTTCATATTCAAATTATTATTGGAATTTACTAGTATGTAGGTGTTTTCCATAAGACAGTTACAAATTCACAATCACTTATGTAATTTATTTCCTTTATTTATGTAGATGAGGTAGTCCAGAGTAAGGATTTCAATGATGACAAGACAATCAATGATAAGTAAAGTAGACTCTGAGGTGAGTTTTCTCCACCATAAAACTACAATGGTGGCACATAGCCACACACCCAGGTATTTGGTCTGCAGCATATACAAACCAATTACCTATTACTAGGTCTGCTGTTTGAATGCAAGCAAACTTTCTGGTTTTTGATTGTAACCCAAGGTAGGAAAATACCCCAACTCAAAAAAACCCCCAAAAAACCCAAAAAACAAAAAACCCCAACCAAAAAACAACTCAACAACTAAAACCCCACAACTTATTTGAAAAACAAGTAATTCAACAACTAGATTTTCAGGTGATACTGAAGGACAGATTTGCAGAGTAACCATTTTTCTTTGTTTAAATTTTTACCACTTGCAACGGATGTTAGCAGTTTATTTTCCTGCAGATACTTCAGGCTTATTCAACAATATTTCAACAACCCAAGTTTAAGTGCTTTTTTTTTTTTAATGTGCTATTAATTTTTCTTTTAATTACTTTAAAGAAAATTATGAGGTTCAATTATCTTAATATCAAATAAATTTTTAAGTAGTTCTAAATGCTTTGCCAAATAATTTCTGCTCAAACTTTAGGAATGAGACATTTTAAGATGCTATTTTGATGCTCTCTGTGATCTGACACTTTCTCTAGTAAGATCAAGACTAAGATTTTTCCATTCCTTTACTACAGATTGTCATCACCTAATGAGTTTTGGTCACAGCTATTTGGAGATTAAAGACTTTCCATCCAGTTTCTCAGTACTGAGTGAATCAGTTTGCTGCTGAACTTCTTTTTCCTTTTATTGCTAGACTTTAATTGGTACTGTATCCGAAGATGTGCAGTGCCTGCACTTCCTATGGTGCCACTTCCTTTACTCCAAAGGTTATATGTGGTTATACATTAAATAGATGTGATGTGTCTATAAGTTTATACTGCTTTATTTTGTGCCAGCATACTCTTCTGTATGCCATGATGAAAATTTGTTTGAGACAAAATGAAAAGTTAGTATCTTCCTCTAGGCATTTTTCAAATTTGAGTTGCCAAAACCTCCCCTCACTGAATCTCAATTAACTTCTATTCAGCCTTTTATTAGATTTGTCTTTGTACATTTAAGAGAGCTATTACATTTGGAGTTAAATGGATTCACTTAGGTGATGTGCTCAGTCAAATGTTGTGTCTTAATGTTGTTGCAGACTAGCAGCTTTTTTGTGTGGCAGGGTCATGAAAGAAGACACAGAGTAGAGGGAAACACTGTTTTGGTAGTGACAGTTGAGAAATGCTTCTGTCTTAGAGCATATTACAATCTTACAGCTTCTGTGACTTAATCGCCAAGCTGTAGCTCTTACTATAGAATTCACCTTGAATTCTCAAGAATTTAAATACTAGATTTGGATATGGATCATTATGCTGGATTCTGACATTTATACTTGCTTGAGTTTACCTTATCTGAGTGGATTGAAGCAATCTAAGTTTGTTTTGTTCTGAGATTTTGTGGGTTTGGGGTTTTTGTTTGCTTGGGGTTTTTTTAGGAGATTATTTGAATTGGGTTTTTGAAAGGTTTTTTTCAGATTATTAAGAGGTCTGAAGCGCAGTCCTTACAGGGACTGTATGCTGCCATGAACTCCATAGCAGATGATAAAATGGACCTCTCAGATTTTGCCTGCCTGGAAGCATTCTGCTTTCCTGAGCACTTTTTTTTTTTTAAATCTGGGTTAATATTTTTCCTCTTGGCACAGTATCACATTGAACAAATGTGCAGATTAAGCACAAAAAGCCTGAGCTTCCAGATTGCAATCTTCCTCTGCTTTCTTTGGGCAATCAGGAATAAGAAGGAAGACTATTGCAATAGCTTGTGTTTTCCAACTTTTCTTCTCCTGCATCTCTAATATTTTTCTTAAATTGACTCTTCTAGTTTGTGGTAAGTGAATACTGATCTCATAATGAATTTAGGAAGTGTTGAATCTTAAGAATTAGGTTTGTATGACTAATTCAGGATTTAGTTCTCTCTCACATAGGTTCTGGTCAGTCTTAATCTCTTATCACCTAAGCTTTTTTCCCAACTGATTCTGTGATTTAAAATAATCTTGTGGTAAGAAGCCCACAAGTGCCTAATTAGACGGCATGCCAGAAGAGAGTTCCATTGATAATTAAATATGTCAGCTTAAGGCAGTAGGAGCGACTTAAATATATTAAGCCACTGGGAAGTAATTTGATCTGCCTACTGCACAGGAAAGAAATGCGAAGAAGCCTTTCTTATGGACCATAAAAATTCTTCATCACTAATTTCTGACTCACAGTAAAATCTTTAAATTTTAAAATCCTTGTTCTTCCATCAAACATATATTCCTGTTTGCTACATCAGCAATCCTTGATGTTAACAGCAATGTGCTGTTTTGTTCCAGCTACCAGTTTAAGGTTTGCTGATGATCTGTTTCTGTAAGTTCATTCACATTATATAACAGAGGACACAAATATCTGAACATGAAGAATTTCCCAGAAACATGGTATTACCCTGGAGGTGTGGTCACATGCAGCTTCCTGGCTTTCTCTCTAGGTAACAAACAAACAAAACAACAACAACAAACTAAAGCAAATACTTAACGCATAGTAAAGTGGCCATCATCCAATATAAACCCAGTGGGAAATAATGCATTACTTCCTTAAGGTAGGGAAATGACAACATAGATCATGTGACAGAGCTGTATGTCATTGTTTCTGGAATAGAAGTTGCTACTAAACCCCTGTTTTATAGTTGCTGCACCAATGTAGTACTGTGGGAATGAATTTCAGCTCTGTATCTTATGCTTCAGCCTTGCATCTCAGTGTGCAAATAAGATTTGTGCTCAATGATGCACCAACATATTGAAATTCATAGAATCACAAAACTGTGTATCTTGAGAGAGACCCCCAGAGGAGGCTCCAATCTGATCTCCTGCTCAGCTCAGGTCTAGTTAGAGCAAGTTACTCAGGACCTTTGTCTAGTCAAGTTTTGACTATGTCCAGGGATTAATGGGTAGGTTGTTCTGGTTTCTTCAGCATTGTTTGTTTTTAGGGGTAGAATTTCTTTTAACAATTAAACCTGCAGTGGAGAGTACTCCATGACCAGTGCCCTATACCAAGTCTGCTCAAGTGCAAGTCATTACAAAAACAGGTTTTCTTTAGAAATGAGGCTGATGTTACTACAGTGGATTGCAATTGTAGGCATCCAGGGTTTGGCAATGGAAAAGTTGTTATTCCTGGTTATTTTTTGGTGGCTAAAGAGTAAAAGTTTCCTAAGGTATCATGAGAAGCACTATTGCCACTGTGTCTAGTGATCGTAGCAGGACTGACCAGATGGTGAGGCTCAGTTCTCTGCTGGGCTATAGCCACTTTTGAACCCCTGCATGAAAGCTGCCCTCCTTGCTACCCTATTTGTGCCCAGATGTTTCACATTTTGGCATTACCAAGTTTACACTTTACATTATAGTCACACTACTGATAGCACACTCAGCTGACAAAAAGCTATCCTATATTACAGCAAAATCCATTGATGATACAAAAAATGCTTGATTTAAACTGACAAAATTTGTTGCTTTCTTTTTTCCTAGTTTTGCTGGTGCACATATATATGATTCTAGCTTCTTAAAAGTTTATCTCAGTCTGCCTCTGATTTGCACCTCTTGAACCTGTATTGCTTTCTATTTGTGACAGGCAAATTAGTTGCTATGGAAATGATTGCGGCAGGAACAGGGCACCTCTTAAACAGGGGCCGAAAAAAAGATTGCGTATATAGGCAGATGGGCTTAGCAGCGAGCAAGGAAGAAAAATCACCTAAAATCTAAGGTATAAGGAGCAGGAGGTTTTATTTTTAAAAAGTTTGTCTATATTCTCATTTGTATATCAACATCATCTTAAACCCTTGCTGATTTCCTAGAGCACTGTGTATATATAGATATTTACCTGACATCCTAATTTATACAGAAGTGTATTGTTAGTATCTGTGGGGACTCAGTACCACCTTTAGTGAGACGTGGTAGAATGAGCTGCAGGAGGTGAGCAAAGGCTCCTCTGTGAAACAGGTGTCAGGAGAAAGGTTCAGGGCGTTCCTTTGCTGGTCCAAAAAATGATGTAGCCCAAATGCTATGCAACAATAGCATCTATCTGACGAGTGCAGTGACAATAGCCTGGAGGGCTAGTTCTGCTTAGCTATATATGCAGTTTTTTTCTTGTCTTAATATGGATCTGACCTGAGATATTTTAAGGCTAATTCTTTTGATTTGGATAAGAATGGGATTGTCAGGCTTATACTGGGATGACTTTCAGTCACAGCATTGACACAAAGATTATCCTAGATCTGTTAGAAAAAATCAAATGCAATTTTCATTATGGAGGATTATAGTTTTTCTATCCACATATCTATATCCATACTGATGGGAAGCTGACAATCTCTTCACACATGATGCTCAGTATCAGGAGGAAGCTCAGTAGATTCATCTATGATGTGACTGGTGATAAGGAAATTTTCAATTTTCATTCACTAAATTTCACATAATGTAGGGGACAGTATTAAGGTCTGTAAGTTTTTCCTGTATGATGTGACTGGTGATAAGGAAATTTTCAAGGCAAAGTAAACTAAATTTCACATAATGTAGGAGACAGTATTAAGGTCTGTAATTTTTTCCTTGGTATAGTACAAGTCTGGAAATTTAAAAGGGTATTTCTCTTTGTCATTATGGGAGGGGGAAAAAAAAAAAGATAAATTGGGTATGTGTGTTTGCACAGTGACCAGGTTGAAAGCTGGAGAAGAGTGGTGAAACACTGGAACAGGTTGCCCAAAGAGGTGGTGGGTGCCCCATCCCTGGAAACATTCAAGGTCAGATTGGATGGGGCTCTGAGCAACCTGATCTAGTTGAAGATGTCCCTGCTCACTGCAGGGGGGTTGGACTAGATGACCTTAAAAGGCTCCTTCCAGCCCAAGCCATTCTATGATCTCTTGCTGATACTCAGAACATCTAGTTCTCTTCAAGGTATACAAAAGGATCATATGCTTTCTGGTTTGAGTTCTTATTAGAAACAAATCTCTTTTCACCCTGTTTTTGAATAGTTACTGACTTTGATCATTTCTTGAGCAATTATCACCTATAATGGTCACTGCAAAGCTTCATAGTATGTCCCATGTAAAACAGTATGGCTCCACCCATAACCTAGAAGGATAGGTTTTTGTAATATGGTACAGAATATACTACACTATCATTACGGAGTTGCTGTCCTGTCAGGCTGTGGCATTGGTCTGGCAGAGTATGAATCTAAGAAAATACCTGAGAAAGCTTTTCATATACAGTTACTGGAATAAAAGAATATTAAAAAAAAAAAGTTTAACATTTAGTTCAAACCATTTTTTTTGTTTGCTTTATATGAATATTTTAGTGTATGAAAAATGTCTGTACAGAGCATGAGATTTATGTACATGGAGAATATTTGCCAAAATCACATTATAAATTTATAAAGATGAGTACTTAATCAGAAGACCCAAATTTTAATGTCGTGTTTATAAATAAAAAAAAATAAAATGCACAATGCAGGTTAAATGGCAATGCTTGATTTTTGCTTTATATGCTCAAGATGAAGGGCTCATCAATAATCCTACCATGAAAGATTAGTTGTAGGAATGACACTGCAAATAATTAAATTATAAAATATTAGAATATTTTGAACTGCTGAAGGCCAACTATGAATAGAAAAATAATTCAATACAAATGACTTGTTCTAGCTGGGAACTTCCACAGAAATGGTCAATGTCACCACAGTCAATGAACATCTTGTCCTTAGCAATCATTCCTTTAAATTTACAATGAACTTGAGCCCATCTGCCACATATCCTTCTCTCTTTATTGCTCAGCAGTAAATTTTGTGGTTTTGTTTGGGACAATATCTTTTGTTTATTTTTTAAATAAGTTTCTGTGTCAGCACAACTAATTAATTCAAAACTCACTCAAATCTGAATATTCAGTAGAGATGTGTCATAGATTGGCTAAATGTTACTTTTGGTTTCAACAAGTTTATTGTTTATTGTTATTGTTAATTGTGTGCTCCTTTGTGTGCCTAGTGTCTTCGAAGGGGTGGGGGGTGCTTGGGTTTTTTTGCTCTTTCACCGGGTGCTGTAAACAGAGAAATTAATGAGAAGTGCATCTTATGATACCAACAAGACAGACAGATAGGATCATAATAGTTAGAGGTGGTGAAAAAAATGTATTAAATATCAACATGTCTTCTAGGGAGAGAAAAATAAGTTCTTAATGAGGATTAAACTTCTGTCATGGCTTAGACTGGTAGTCTGTACTATTTCATCTGATGATAATGAACAGGAAGTGCACTGTTAGGTAAAGTAATGACCTGCAAGGCATATGTATACTGCTGAAAATAGGGTTTTTTTTTTTTCCCATCCATGTTGTAATTAAATTTAGTGTTAAGAATTTTATTTTTAAAAAAGTTCCAGTAGATTCTATTCTCCATATTTTTAATCAAAATATTTCTGCCATTCACTCTGTATCCAGAAGTTGTAATACTTTGTAACATAGAAGATGCAAAATCCATTTAAATAAGGGCAAGGCCATTGACAGTGCAAAAGGAGGATTCATTTGCTTTTCACACTACTAGTACATACTCTGAGACTCAAGGGTCTTCATAGAGCTGAGGTGAGAAGGCCTGTATTTGTCCTTCCTACTGTTTCCCAAATGCTGCCATGCAGCAGCACAGCACGGAGTCTCCTGCAGAACTGGTTCAAGTTCAGAGTGTTAATGAGCAAGGACTTGGAGCCACAACCCTTTTTCCATCTTCCACAATATTGTCCAGTGTTTTGAAATGTCTTTGGCCATTTTTAATTATTTAAGGTTATTTTCTTAAAGGCTCATTCTGACCCTTTCTCATGAGTCAAATATCCTAGGAGTACCTCTAGTCTCTTGTAATGAAATCTTTTGAAATACTTTTTTGAAGTATTGAAGGTAAAAAATTTCTAATAAGATTCCACATGCTTCTGTGCTTAATTATGCAATTACACAGAAATCACAATATTAATGATGATTTCATTTTTTTTTGTCTTATTTATGCACCTTCTAACTCTCCTTTGTGAACTGTAAAGAGCAGGCTTCCTGCTGGCAGGGAATTTGGTACCTTTCCATTTTGGAAAAGGAAAGAAAGATTTCTGGGACTAAATGAAGGGAGATTTTTAGGCCTAAAAAGGTAGAGCAAAATCTCAACGACAAACGAGATCTTATTGTGACAGTTGGAGGCTTTTTTTATACTTATATGTGTGTGTGTGTGTGTGTATATATATATAGTCGTAGACAATGTGGTTATCACAACATACAGTGTATATTCTTACTTGTCTCTTCTCTTGCATGGCAATAACACAATACCCTAAACAAGAGATTGTGTTATGAGACAGCCTTTCAGAGGTAAAAGCTTTTTGCACACTAAAACGGACATTTCTGACATGAGAATGTTTTGGTTTACTTTATTTCATGGAACATCTAGTCTTCATGGTTCATAGCAAATACGTTCCCTTCCCTCTTCATTAGAGAGCATCTAAAAGCATGACTGTGGTTTAACCTGGCAGACAGCTAAACACCACACAGCTCTTCACTCTCTTCCCCTCCCTCCCACCACCCCAGTGGGATGGAGGAGAGAATTGCAGGAGGGGAAAGGTAAAACTCATGGTCTGAGATAAGGTCGGTTTAATAGGACAGAAAAGGAAGGGAAAAATGATAATAACAATAGAAGAATATACAAAACAAGTTATCCACAATGCAGTTGCTCACCACCTGCTGACTGATGCCCAGCCAGTCCCTGAGCAGCCGTTACACACCCTTGCCAACTCCCCCCACTTTTACTGTTCAGCATGTTCAGGAGGACATCATGTGGTATGGAATATGCCTTTGGCCAGTTGGGGTCAGCTGTCCCAGCTCTACCCCCCCCGGTTTCTTGTGCACCCCCAGCCTACTTGCTGTCAGGGCAGTATGAGAAGCTGAGAAGTTCTTGACTTAGTGTAAGCACTGCTCAGCAACAACTAATCATCAGTGTGTAATCAGTGATCTTGTCCTCATAAATCCAACACACAGTATTATACCAGCTACTAGGAAGAAAATTAACTCTGTCCCAGCTGAAACAAGCACAATGACCATAAACTTTCTGTGTTCTGCCTCACTTGAATGGTCAGCTGGCACCTCCACAGCAAAGCCCAGGTGGAAAGGATTTTTAACTTGACCTTTTTTTCGTAGATATCTGGACTCCCTGGCAAACAAGATCATTGAGCACTATGAGCTTTTGGCTTTTGTTTTTATCCTTAAATATGTGTGACGTAAATTATTCAAGGTACTGTGCTTGTTTAGATTCCAAACCATTATTTCTACCATTTGAATACCTTCTTGTTTCCAGGATTTCCTCAGGCTGAAACAAGCGTAATTTTCTTCTGGATACTGGCTACAGCTAACTGTGCCCTGCAGTACTTTAGCCCTACAGGTTAGATAAATCTGGCATTGGAGGTTCCATTCACAGCAGATGGCTGTGGGTGCTGTAGAGTTATTAGAAGATTCAGACACCAATGAAGGAGAAGCTTTTTCTTCTGAAGCATTTTTAAGGGTCATAAAACTTACGTTTTACACCTATGGGTAAGAAGAATGGGAACATATTTTTCTGTGGTTTTCTAGATACCCAAGCATGTATGATGCAATAATATTCAGCTAGACATTTATTCATGCCTCTTGCTGGGATGTAATTCTTACCCTCTTACAAAAGATATGCAATTGATTTGCACAGTGCTGGTTTTCAGCATTACCAGTTGTATTTTGGAAAGTGATGATAAAAGCAATTGTTGTCTTGCACCATTTGCAAGAAAGAGTTTTGCCCAGCCTGACTGCAAAGTGAGACTAGAAAGAAGGTCAGAAGTTATCCTAGAGAAAAAGCTTTAGCCAGATGAAGAGGAGGACAGGCTACCATTTAAATAGCTCCTGTGTGGTATACCACCAGGCATTTGTTGCTAAAGTAGCTGGACAATTTCCATCAACAGACTGCCACTATGTTCCTGTATTAGCCTCCTGCATTCAGCGAGGCTTACTGGTTTCTGTCTCACAGTTAAGCTTTTGGTGTTAGGATGCTTCATGGAAGCTTTTCTATCTGTCACCAGTTGGTTTGCCTGCCCCTATTTGTCTTTGCCCTGGCATAGATGAGAAGCACTTGCTACCACAACAGCTAAAAAGTATTTTAAGAAGTTGTTTTCTGCTGTGTGTTGTTGTTTCTGAGCTGAACATGTGCCTGATTATAAGCTAACTTGAACCCAGTCTCAGTAATGATGTTTGCTAGGCTGAAGAACTGGACCTGGCGATTAAACATATATTGGGATCATAGCTTGAATGAGAATAAACAATGTTACCAAGCTAAAAAAAACCCCTCAGTCCCTTGCAAACATAATATAAACCTGGCAGACAACATGAAAATCAAGGTTAATGTGAAATTTTTTCAAGGGCATATGTGTTGGAGTGAGTTTCCATAAAACTTCAGCCTTTTTCATCAAAATGACAAAGAAAATTACTTTGTATTTAATTTTTTAATCGATGTGATTACATTTGATGGTATTGAGCAAGCATCTTATAAAATGCTTTCACATCCAAGTTTCAAAAATGTAAAGAGGAAAATCCAAAGCTGAAGAGCTCACGAGTAAACAGTAAGTTTCTAGTACTTAAGTATAACATTCTTAACTGCTAAAAGTGAAAGACTCATTAGACCAGTAAAGCCTATCTCCGTTATCATATAGCAAATATATAAAGCAGAACTGTGCAAAAAGGTGTTTCACAGCCTACAAGTATGTGATATATGTCTGATACTGTGTTAAAGAAAAGTGAAAATCTAGACTAAGATCCCAAGGATTTAAATTCAGAATCTGAAAATGAGTAGCAGCTTACTATTAAGTATCTTACTAAACAGCAGTGTGTTAATTTAAAATGGTTTTGGCAGTTTAAAAAAAATAGCTGCTTTTCATAACATAATATTTGAATTTGGCTTGTAAGTTGTTCATATTTCATAAACCTTCATGAGTTTTGTTGAGATTTAGGAATCAGGCTACTAAATCACAAGTGTGAAAGTATAATTTTTTAAAAAGCCTAAAGAGTGCTGTGCTTAGACTTGTTAAAATGTTTTGCATCCAATTGTTTCAGTCCTGCAAACCAAACTATGTAGTCTCCCCACTTTGTGAAATCTAGGGCTGGCTTTCCTGCTTCTAAACACAGTGGCATCAAGGTGCGAGTCTGTGAGGTTCTTGGGGCTGGACCAATGCTTCCTGCTTGGTTATAACAAAACTGGACCATTTCAGTGATGAACAGCAAATAATAAAAGTGATAAGGCTGACAGAATATTCCATCCTTAGGATTTTGTAATGTATGAAGAGAGAAGTGGTAATTAAACTGCAAATTGGCCACCATTTAATCCAATGGAAGAGGAAGGTAGAGGGAAGGGAGGGCAGGCAGCTCAGCAATCATCAGGAGTTAAGAGTGAGCATGGATGCTTAGGTATAGGTTTTTTGTTTTATCATAATGCAGAAGTGGCTGCCATGGTTGTGTGAGATAATGACTTCTACTGAACTCCTGGTGGGAAACTCTGTTGTGAATACAGCTGCTTACAGAGAGTGGTAAGGTAACCTCTAGCCTGCTGGTCCCCATACCTCACCCAGTAGAACTGTACCTTGGCTTTTGTGTAACAAGACACAAGCAAGCCAGCAAGCTGGCTTTTTTTGTTGTTGTTTCTGTGAGGAGAGCAAAAGCATTCTGATTGCTTTTCTCTGTTTTTTTCTTGTACATTCCTGCCGTCTTAGCCATGATAGTGACTCTGACCTTCAATCCACTCTCAGAAGAAATGCTTCTGTATGCCAGCCTTTCCCTCACCCTGCGACAATCTGTCTGCAGGAGTGAGAAAGCAATTCATTCTCTGTTCCTGTTCTGACTGGTCAAAGCTCTTGACAAGATGTCAGTGCCTACTGTGATAGCAGTTCTTAGCTGTTCTGTGATTTGAATGTCTTACTTGGAAAAGAGTGCTAAACTTATTGAAATAATTTCACACAGACTCTGAAAGAGCCTTGAGATTTTAAGACCAATCAGTAAACTGCACTGGCTTTGAAATATGGCCTTTTATTCTGTTACCTCTAGTCAATGCAAGCTGTGGTGTCCTTGCATCTCTGCCACTGTTCAGCTGTATTTTGGGTTTGCTTCAGTGCTTTCACAGGGCAGATATAGCCTTAGCTCTGCCTGTGATAGCCAATGATAAATGTCCATAAAGTTCAACAGCATGATATAAAAGGCATGGTGTATCTACAGCTTCCTATGAATCTTTACAAAACCAAAAAAAAACCAACGTATGCTGAAGGACAGGCTCTTTGCTGAGCAAACTGCTGGAGAGGAGAGCAATACATTCTGTGCTATGCAGAAGAGGAGTTACTAGATTTCTGCCCTGATACTTATAGTCTGTACATCCATCAATATATTTTCATATTCTTCCAATTTACCCCTGCCAGAATGCAGTAGTGACACCTAGTATTTTGAAGTGTCACCAGATTTCAGTGGCTTCAGTGGGGTTTATTCTTTTCTGCAGCAGTTGATCATAAGGGAATGATAAATCTTTGGCCAAATACCTGCTCCACTAGTCTAGGATAGCAGCTGTGCAAGAGTTGTCATCACCAGACACCCCTCCCTCCCTCTATCTCTCTGGTATTTTCTTGCGGAGCTACAAAGTTCAAAATGAATATAGCTAATTATAGTTTTCACTTTTCAACCATTCTAGAAAAGCCTAAGAAGGGACTACATTTGGGAAAAATTGCTGCAAACATATACAAGTGTTTAAAAGGCTCACAGTGATTCCACAGACCACTTACTGTATCATATGCATCTCTTGACACAAGATGAGTGGGAACTTCTCAAAGTATCTTCAGCTGAAGTATGATATGAATCCTCTAATTCTTTATGCTTAAAGATAAAACACAACGTGCTTTTGGATATGACACTTAATAACATACTTCCTGTATTCTTTAAGTGTAGTAGTGTACACTTTAACAGAGGATGTTGCAACAACTTCAGCTCCTGCTATTGCTCAGCTGGGTTCCACAGCACTGCTTGGCTGGAATGCACTGTGAGTAGATGAATTAAGGAAATGAAATTAATAATTTTGTTTGTTCTAATAAGACCACGTGAAAATCTCCCTCAGGAAAAAGATTCCCCCCGCCTCAATCAATCACTTTCCTGAGCATAACCTTATGAAGACAACTCATTTTACATTCTCCATCATTTAGACAACCATGGTATCTATAGGGCCTGTTGGTAATGTCTATTAAACAACTGCAGAAATGCATTTCTTCCCTTGGTTAGACAGTCCAATGAGTTCAATTCTGCAGGCAGAAATTTCTTTTACTCTAAATATTTTTTTGTTCCCAGTCTAAATGCATTATGGAAATAATTCACTTCATAAAAACATAACAAATGTCTGTGTAGATTTTTTTTTTTTTTAACAGCCACAAACATGACAGTTCAGGAAGCTAGTGTAATTTTAAGAGCTTAAGAAGTAGCAGCTACAGTATAATAGGATCTGGGTTTTATGCAAATAAAACCATTATGCCCATTACTGGAGCATAACAAAGTAGAAAGACCTCTGTGCTTATGGGCAATATGACAAGTGCTTTATTTATGATAACTCTTAGAATTTTCTCCTAACATTTTGTTACAGTATCTTGTGGTCTCCAAAAGGCAGAGTTTTATGTTGCTGAGAAGAGCTCCCAACATATTAATCAGATGTTGAACAAATTACTTGTGCAAAGCAAATGTTCTTCTGAGATTTTGTTTTGTTGCCTTTTAACTCTCCAGCAGTTCAATATAGTCTAGACAATATAGAGGATTTCACTTCAATATATATGGTTAATATAACATAAACACTGAAAATAGGAAAGTTCTTTGTATGATTAAACTGATCTTAAACTTTACAAGTACAGTGTGTCTAAAGTCAACAAAAATTACCTTGCCATGGATCAAACTGTGCAGTTCTCCATTCATTCTCCTATTGCACCAGGAAGTGAAGTCTGTGAGTTTTCTAAAGGTTTATTCAGATGCCCCAATAACCTGAACACCTGAGTCTTTAAGTGTATTTGTCTTCTTATCACTCAGATTTTTGCATTCTACGGTGTCCTAAGGCATAGAAAAGCTGAATGATTTACTAAACCTGCAAAAGAGCAGGTTTGATCCTTGGCCCTGGAAAGCTAAGGGGTATATTCTTGATCATCCTTAATTTCTAGAAGTCTGGCTTGTAAGTTTGTGTGTGCAGTGACACCTTCACTTCCTTCTAATTACATTCAGGAAAATACAAAACAGCTGTAGGCTAAGGTATGTCTGAAGTTTATGCACAAAAGGTTGCATTATACTGACTCTAAGGACCAGAATCTGCCATCAGATTTGTAGACAAGTTGCCTGAGATCCATCCCTAAGCCCACTCACTCAGCTTGGTCATTTGGATTGACTGCTAAGTGGGAGGGACACCCAGTATTCACACTGGAAAAAAATCTCGCTTCCTGTTTCTTCTCTGCCCCTAGTTTTCATTCATGTTCTGATTTAAAATCAGAGAGTGATCAGATATTTCTTAATATCATACTTTTTTATGCATCTGTGTATTTATGTATACACATAAACTTACATGTATGGAATCTAATTAAAATGCTCATTGAAAGCATCATCTCATAAGAATTAAACTCAAAACAGAACTCTTACCTGCCTGTAAAAATAAGCAGTTGCTAGGCTAATTTCTATGATCAAACTGATACAACTATTAGAGTACAATTCATTTTTGCTCTATGAACTTGAATATATATTATTTCATCTGTCCTATATTGTTGCTGTATTCTTTTGTCTCAATAGACATGAGTTTCAGTGCATTGGCTTTGCAGTGACCAGTGAAGGGACTCTTGTGTCACTGCAGCTCTTAAAGCATTGCCATAAAAAATATTATTAATCTATTTTGTAAAAAGTAGAAAGTCCATCCACCTCAGTTATTGGAACCAGGACAGAAGCTTAAGGTTCACAGTGAGAAAGTCAATAGCTAAAGATATCTTATTTCTATGGTTGTGCTTTTGTTGTTGTGTCAAAGGTTATAAAGAATAAAAACTCTGGACTTTAGGGAAAGCACACACTAAAACCTGCTCACTTTTGCTAGCAATATTGTTGACTGTACTAGAGAATTGAAAGTAAGTAAGCCTACTTTCTCTTTCGTTTAATACTCTTGCCAGTTAAGTCCCACTCACCACGACCAGTAGCAGCAGAAGAGAGAAAATTGTGAAATGTTCTAGCGAAATGGGAACAGATAATATGTTCCTATACATTTCCAGGATATTATGCTGTGCTCTAGAAAAAAAAGAAGTCCAACTGTGCTTCTGTCAGTCATAGAGGCAGCATCAGTTTACGTATGTTTGAACTCATCACAGTCATTTCTATTATGAATCTAATTAATCTTGGCTTTGTTCAATCAGTACAAGTCAAAGCTTATTCTCTTCTCCTCTAACAGGTTAGTGCTGGGGTTGATATGCCAGTCATTTATGCTTAAATGGGACTATTTGCAGTAGGGACAAGCATGCTTTTCAGAAATGGAAGGGACTATTGGGATGGTAGTGCTATAGCACTAAGCACCTGTTAGGTGTAGCTTTCCCATCTGGAATAACCTCATTAACATTGCCCAGCAGTTAAGATTGCAATGCAATTTGCTTCAGGTTTTGTGTGCAATACTAAAAATGTGATGCCAGTTACTTGAAGGCATCATGCAGCTGCCAGCTGATCTGTCTCCTTGTCCTTATTTGCCAGTGGGGAGGGATTTGTCAGCAATACCTTCATAAACAGCTTGGAAAATCCAAATCTCTCATGATTTTATTTATTTATGCTGACCTAAATACAGGGCAACTGTAGAAATTTATGTACAAAGCACTTCAAGGGATACTGTCAGCAAACTACCATTCTTTGTGTATGATAGGACATCCAATAACCAATGGGTCTTATCAAGTAGTCTTCATGCAAACGTGTGAATGTTACTAAATGGCCTTGTGAGCTCAATATAGTTTCCCTCAGTGAAAAATGCTGTAAGCAGAAATACTTAGATCCACCTTTACTACTGTTGTAAGCAGAAATCCAGATATTGCGTGTAATTAAATAGAGATAGGTTAGTGAAATGTGCAGATTATGCTAGCAAGTGTTCAGGATATGTAAGGTGGGTTCTTCTCTTCCATGTGACCTGGTAGGGCATGGCAAACACATTTGGCTTCATAAAACAGCTTATGAAAAAGAAAAAAATACTTTTTTATAATCGATTTATAAAATTTTATTTCTCGAACTATCAGTTTTTGACACAAACTCAAAACAGGTCAAGGCATTTGTACTTAGAAAATTAAATCCAGAACATGAACACCCAAAGTCTACTTAATATTTGTTTGAAGTTGTTTTTTCACATTTTTCAGTAAGTCTGTTTAATATTACATTGACTTAGATCTCAAATGGTTTGTGTCCAAGTTTTGGCATTGAAAGGACTTTCCTGTACAATGAACCATGGGACAAGAAACCTGCTCTTTAAGTCACCCTTTCATGTAGAAGGTGGCATGTGATTGCCACCCAGAGGCTGTTTGACCTTTGTGAATCAAGTTGTGCTTCCCTAGATTAGAGAACTCTGTCTCATAAATAGCAATGTCAGACAAAAACTACATACACTGTAGAGAGAATGATCCATCATTTCTCTCCTGCTTACTCAGTCCTGTGGGGAGGTTAAATCCTGCTGCTGGCCAATGTGAATCTGGGCTCTATCCTAGAACGGATTTCTCTATTGCTGCTATCTATTCTAGTCTCAGTACTAGACTTGAAAATGATCTTAACACCTGTGTGGGATTAAACCAAGGGAATGGTGGAAAAAGTCTTAAAGAATCAACTGAATCAACTCTAGCATCTGGTCCACTTTGAGTACATAGGCTTGTTTTTACTGACTCATGAATGCTACTTGTTCTGTAAATTATGAAGATTAAGAGCATTTTGTTTGGATATCATGTTGCTTTAGTTTCTTCAAAACATCAGCCAGCCAGTATGATGAACATGCATTCTGGGAAAAGATATAGCAAAACTGCCATGGCGTATCAACATTAACTGTTTCCTTAAAAACACTGTCTCACCAAGAACTCCACAGGTATGGGGTAGATGTTTTCTGTTACTAAGAGGTGGACTAAAATGAGGACAGCAAAACGATGACAGATAGATGCCTGATAGTAAATGGAGTTTGAAAAAGAGAATGGAATTATTCACAGAATCGGTAGAATCATTTAAATGGTAAAGCACCGTAGGCCTTACAACCCTGAGGATTTAGTTATTTAAATTAACTTATGCAGAAAAAGAATAGACTTCTTAGCTCAAGGGAGTGTCCCATCAAATCATATATCCTGTCACTTACAGTAACCTGGACCGATGCTGGACTCCAGTGTGTGCAATGCTGTGTTGGGATTGGAATAACCTGCCAGCAGAAACGCCTACACCAAAGGCCACTGGAGATGAAGGGCCTGACTCCTTGCAGAACTGACTTCTAGCTCTTATTAACACAGCTGTGCAGATATATGTTGAGGGGGCTGAGGAGGAGGGAAGAGGTTAATGAATCAAAAGTTTTAAATTTTTGAGAGGAAAGTAATTAAATACTATAAATAGAATATTTTTATAGCCCAGGATTTCAAACAATGAACAGTAAAAGATAAGTTCATTTCTCTTTACTTACTTTTAATTGGTCTCATATCCACCAACAGACAGTTGTAAATATATGAAGACGCCCTCTGTTGCTACTTATTATGAAAGTACAGTATTGAACCATAATAATTTTTTTTTCCAGGAATAGTCTAATTTAAGACAGAACATTATGCCTCTTCACAAAGATTTTTTTTTTTAATAGAAAAGGGAATCATTAATATAGATCTTTAATACAGATCTAATTTTGTGATGAAACTTTTCAAAACTATAAGAAAAATATCTATTAAATTTAAAGCAGCCTCTTGACATTATTTGTTGCTGAGAGATTGCACCCCTAACTAGTCTGGGCTAGGATAGTCTACCTTGGTGTCTTACTTGATGGATGTGCTAATGCTGTTCGTTAAAAGCAAAGAATCAGCTTTAACAAAATATGAATTCTTTCTGTCACCTACAATATATATAGTTCATTGTGAGTGGCTGGTATTCCTACTCTGCTTCCTAACACAAAATATTTTTAAGCAAATCGGGTAGAATTTCCTGGTACTTGCAGCTCTCAGGTAATTCCCCTTATGAGATGATGGGTGCAGTTGCATTGTAGACTTTCATCATACAGGCTGACAACTTCTATTGGGCATATTCCTCAGCTTAAATTTTCAGTTTAATGTAAATAAAAAGGATTCAACTGTATTGCTTAAATAAGTCAGGGTGAAATATGTTGTTGTGGTATATAATTTCTTCCAACTATTTAAATTAGAATCCCAGAGACTAATAATTTGGCAGGAGGCTAACTACTATCATGGCTATGCCTGCACTTGGCCTGATGACAAGGCTGCAAAACATCATCTTCCTTATATCCAGCAGAGACTTGTCAGAATTAGCTGAATTCTCTGAGGGTGTGTCCTTTCATGCAAGGCTGCTGGGGCTTTTTTGAATGTCCCCGTAAGTGCTGGTCCTGCCATCCAGGGCTGCTTTTGGGCCAGGCACTGGAAGAGAGAGGCACCCGAGTGGCAGTGATGGTAATCTAGCCCTCTTGTGCAGCTGGAGGGCAGGCAGTACGTGCTGGATGAGACAGCCAGTCGGAATACAGGAGGAGCAGAAAACTGGTGCACTTAGACTAGGAATGGGGCAACAGCAGTGAAAAGCTGGGAGAGCTACAGAGAAAGCAACACTTTTTTTTCTTTCTCTTTCATTTTGTTCCACATGAAGAATGCACTTCTCTCCCTGCTATAAATCATCCCATTAACTAGACACATGCTTTTGCTCTAAAAATACCTTCTCAGAGATGACCAATGTGTATCTGACCATAGTTCCATCTGATGAAATTGGTCTTTTTCCACTTTAAAAAATTCACAAAACCCTAAGTAATTCAAACTCTTTTGGGTTTATGCACGTGAGGCCATCTGTACTTTTACGATTGTCTAGTAAGCTTTTCATGGCAATGTACTGGTTTCATTGTAACTGCATCCTTTTGTTCTGAACTGCATTACACTGAAAATATCATACTGCCATGAACTGACAATGGAAGCAGCTTTTTATTTTTATTGTGGAATATAGGAAAGGGAAGGTGAAAAACTTGCAATAAAATAGCCACTAGTTTTGTGCTATTTGCCTAAGGTAGTATAACAACAATACAAGCCTAATGACATGTAAATAACAGTCTTCTTGAACAAGAGCAATTACATTGTACTCTGTCTCCTTTGAACACATCTAATATTATGCCTGTAATTAGCAGTTTCTTGAAATGACAGTGCATGCTTGCAAGAAACATGCATTAATCAACCCTGCAGAATTATTTTTTTGAGTGTTCATTATTATAACTATTTATGGGAGAAATTGTCAGATGAGCTGGCTTTCTGTAGCCATAATGGTGAGGGTATCTTGTGAGTAATGCCCACATGCCTAATACTACTCAAAGAGCTAGATTGTTTGTTTCCCCTGACATCATGATTATTTTATTCATTCAGATACAGCCTCATGGAAGCTGGATTTGAAAGAAAAAGGTAAAATATTTCAGAGATCAGGACTTTTAAATCTGAGGTTTTGGTCTGACTGAATCTCCAGTTTGGGGAATTTGGACAGAGTAGAGTTGGTTGCTGGCTTACTGCCCAAAATAATTGCCAGAAAGGCTGTTCCAGTTCGTCACCCTGAATTGCTACAGCTCTTTTTTCAGTTTCTGCTACAGCAGAGAAATATGCAAGTATGTTTGTAAATTCACAGATTACTTGAGAAATTTTGGGTATCATCCTATTCAGATGAGACAATTACTCTGTTCAGGTTTGGTGGCTTTTTTCTGGAGCATCCTTTTCATGCTACTCCTCCATGACTTGAACTCAACAGTACCTGCTATCTTGTAGATAAGTACTATCTTTTAAATCAGCACTAGTACTTTCACCCTCAGAGCTCCTAGAGCAGATGTGCCAGGAGGAGATTTTGAAGGACCTGATGAGCTGCACTTGCTGGGTCTGCTCCTCCTCTGTTTCTCTATTTTGCTGCTTTTCTACCTTCCTTGCCTTACTTGCCTAGCTGTCATGGCAATAGCTGATAATCTGTTCAACAGCATACAAAAAATTTGCCTCAATCTTGACTGCTGATGATGCACCACAGCTATATAAAGGGATAGAATACCACTGGGATATTACTAAGATTCAGCTTAAACTGAGATAAGTAAATTTAAACATATATGTGTTTTAGACTGCTTATGTTTTGTGGAGACATGAAAGCCAAACACTCAGGTTAAATCTATGGGCCATGACCATGTCATTTGCTTTAACATAACAAACCTGATGTGATCTAATGCTGTCCACATTCCCCAGTGTATGACCAATTAAACCTTTGAACGTTCCTTTTGACTTATCAGTATGTTTTCAGGCATGATAGCACTAGAAATAGATACCTGATGGGTGTATGATACTCTACAACAAGATCTGTATATGCTGTGGCTCTAGAGGGAAGAGATATGAGAAATGTATTTCTCATCAGAGAAGCATCCTAGACTTTTAGTATCCCTGCCACCCTCGATAGAGATGAGTAGTACTCAGTAAGTA
>NW_010291864.1:9118-23532 GCF_000700745.2 Antrostomus carolinensis | reverse complement strand
ACAATAGCAAACCTTGAGGTGTGGGTAGGTTTGGCTGGTTGTTTTTTTTTTTCTTTTTCTATGTGCCTTTGCTCTGTTACAATCAAGTGTAACTTGTTTTGCATTTCATAAAACACAGCGTGGGATTTTTAATGTGGTGGTGTTTCCATCACACGTGAGCTCTGCTCACCTCATTTGCTGGCTGAAAAGAAGTCTTACTATGAGAAAAAACAGAGCCTAGAGTGACAAATAATGCATGAACTAACACATCCTTACCTTCTGCTGTGCTTTCATTTGTGTTACAATACTCAGTTCACATACAGCCATCAAAACACGAAAGCCAGAAAAACAAAATATAAAGCACTGAGCACTGTAATTTTTTTCTCTTCCTATGTTAGTCTATACTTATCTCTACAAAACTTAAAAGCTATGTAATTATGTAATTTGAGGAGAAAATAATTAATCATGTATATAATTCCTGCCACCAAAAATAGCAGTGTTTTTAAAATAACAGCTTCACAGGACCATTTTGTCAAAATACAGGTTTCATTGATCTTGCCTCTTTTACAACCTTAATTCAAAGTTGGGGTTTTCTGTCTGAAAACCATTGCAAATGAAGGGCTTTTGGGCAAAGCAACATGCTTGATCAACAATAACACATGGATTACATGTGATTACAGATTTGAATACTCTCAGATATTTTAAAGGGATGTTTTTATAGTGTGTTGCTCTGTCCCAGTAAACAAAGTGCCTTTCAAAGTGTTTTTGGGAGAGCCATGAAAATCACCTGAGCTTTTAGAATTTTCTGTGACTGTAATAATTTAAATAACGTTAAGGATGTTCTCTGTTAAACTATGCATTAGCATTGAACTTGTACTAAACAGTAGCCAAAGCTATATACTCTACTCTGACAGAATTATTTTCTAAGGGCAGATTCTGTTAACCCTACTCATGTCAGGGAAGTTCATTGTCCTTGAGAAAATTCTGAGGAGGTAGAGTAGATTATATGCTTTGAATTAATTTCTAAGTCAAATTCTGCCCAAATCTCGCTTCTTGTGCATTTGTTTGGTTTGTTTTTTTTCTCCACAGTTCTGAGGTTTCTCCATAAAAATATAAATGTTCAGATTATGATGCCTCAATTTTGGATTGAGACTATGATTTGACATGCAGCTACTCTATTATAACAAAATTTCCAGAGAAAAAAACTTGTGGGAAAAGTAATGCTGATCCCAGTGTAAAATTCTTATCCTTCATAAGCCTCCATATGTGAGTTTTCTATAATCTTTGCATTCAACTAAACCAGTTTTAATTCTAAAACTACTTTTCTCAGGCAGTGTGAAATTTGTATTGCTGAAATCAAATTACTTGGCTCCTGATAAATAAATTGAATAGCTTAGGAGACAGGATGCACCACTGATGCCACCTATGTTTCCAGGTAGGCTTTTCAAGCTCTGTGTGCAGTCTCTTTTAATAGACTGTTTTCAATTAAAAAGGAGTATGTTATATTCCTAGTTCTTCTATGATTGGAACATCTGTGAGAGTTCTGTGTCACTGTGAAGGTTTGATAAGCAAAACATTCACAATTTAACAAGTTCAGAGGATTGATTTAGCTGGATTTCTTTGGGTCTTGCTTTAGCTTGGGGGAGGAAAACAACCTGCGAAAGTGTTGGAGAGTGAGAGTTAACTTGGGATTCATTGAAAATGAGGTAAATATCTAGGATTACCTTCCTGGTATATACATTTGAAGCTTGAAAATTAAAGTTACAACAGACTTGTCAAGTTATATGTAGATAAATAGTATTCAAACACTGCACTGAAAGCTTCACATATTGAAACTTTCTTTACTGCCACTGAAGCTGTAGAGAAATTGCAATTGTAAGGTAGTGAAGTTGCAATTAATTTGTAATTCAATTAATAAAAAGTCTGAGATTCAAGAATTGCCAATTACTACCTTGATGAGATTTTCCTTGGTGATATCTTTAAAATATGTCCAATGAGGTCTTCAGTGGCTTGGAGTCATATTACAGAATTTTCAGATCAAAGGTCTTGGCAATGAAGAGAACCATTCTTGTATTCAAGTTCTGTTTAGAGGGAAGCCTCCAGGAAATGTATCTTCTAGGAAACTCCCATGCATGTTGATAGCATTATTCTAGATGGAGATCTTAGTACTACCATGGAATTAGGATTAACCATAAGATACAGACAAGTGTAGCTGTGAGGAATCATAAAATGGCTTGGGTTGGGAGGGGCATTTTAAGTTCATCTAGTCCAACCCCCCTGCAGTGAGCAGGGACATCTTCAACTAGATCAAGTTGCTCAGAGCCCCATCCAACCTGACCTTGAATGACTGGCATCAGTTAATGCCTAAGAGCTTTGACTTTGCACTGTAGCACCCTCTTATATCTTTCTATATCACAATTATCTATTTAGATTCCATTAACAAAGTGAATGGGAAGCACTATTTCCATAAATTGTTTAATGGCAGAGGTTTAACAATGGGTGAGGAGTTCAATAACAGACAGTATTCTCAAAATTCACAGTAAAGAGGCAATATTACATAAAGCTGAACACTGGCAAGTCTTTTTAAATCAAGGGGAACTGTCCTGTTCGTGGATCCTGAAATGTACAAAGAATATTTTGTTCCTTGAAAAGTAGTAGTTTTGAACTTTCAATCTTTGATGTCAACTAACAAACTTTATGAGAAATTGTGTTACAGCCTATTTTGAATAATATCAATGTTTCATGCAAACAAATACTAGTAATTGTTTAAAGCATTTTCACTTCAACCGCTAATACAAATGAGTGTATTCTGCTGCATGCCATTAGTGCTGAGCTCCCCCTACTGAACTGATCTTATTTTTTTAATATCGTTTTACTAAACATGACCTTTATTGGTTTAAATTTTTCTTCCCCGGGATCCTAAATGTTAATTTGGAATTATCTCTATTCAAAGCACGCATTTGAGAAGGGAGGTGATCAATAGCAGAATTCCATTTCTAGAGAGGCTCACTGGCTACACCCAGAAATGTCTCATTTTTATGTCAATAGAATCCCTGTGAATTAACTCTGTTCTCCCTTCAGGAACATTTGTTAGTTTAACTGCAATCTTTAAAATCTCAGTTACTGCTAACGCAGCAAATTTATACAATACATCTCTACCTGTGGCATTGATATTTCCATAATGTTGCTCATGCAGTTTTTCAGAACAGTCTGTATGGTGACTGAGAATTCAGCAATGGGGTCTCTATGCTGCTGTAGGGACATGGTTCTAGAAATTTCGTTACTATATTTCATCGTCTGCTGATTGTGTTAAGCTTAAGCAAAGATGAGAGTTAGTTCACTGAGAGAGTGGATTAATGTTAACTTGGATCCTTTTCCAGTAATCTGTAGTGATGGGCATTCTCTGTCTGTCTCATCACACACATGCACAGATTTGTAAAGAGAATATAGTGCTCTTAGCTAATAAGAAACTGTATCTTCTTCATACAGTGCTGTCAAGATGTGTCAAATCTCTTCTGGAATGGCACTTTCTGGAGGAACATTTCATTTGTAGTTTTAGTGATCTGCATTTGCCACAGTCCTGATTCTTTATCCTTATTTGTTGTATTTGCACAGTGGCACTTCATTCTCACTCTTTCTCAAATTCAAACCTTTAAAAAAGGTTTTTTCCAAATCTTTTTCAGCTTAAATGCACAATTACACCTGTAATTCCTCTCCCTCTCTTGCCATTGATATTTCTCATGCCCATTTCTGTATCATCTTTGTTTCATTTCTCTGTGCTTTCTACCTGCATTTACATGGCCCCATTATTTCATAAAACCTTCCAGTTGATGCAAAATGCAATCTTCTTTAAGCAACATATAAAGATTTTCTTAATCCATTAAACACTCAGTCTACAATGGCAATATCTCGCACTACTTTTTTGGTCTTCCTTGCTTTTATTTAAGATGTGCAGTGACACAGCATGTGCTACCCTTTCATTACCTCTTGCTTATAGGAAAAACATTGTGAATGCTTACAATACTATAGCAATGAATTTTGGTTCTTTTGCTGAAATAGTCAAAGATGTGGATCTCCTAGCAGTTTCAACACCAGTATTTTTCCAATGGGAATTAGATTTAGATAGTCTATACAGCTGGTTTTTTCTTTCCTCTAAGTTTTATGTAGACACAAAGACTCTCACAAACTCTTGGATGTGTATTTTAGTGCCGTGAAATTCTTCAGCTGAGGTGAGCTCCTGGGAGGAAAGCAACAGACAATTAATTTGTGACCCTAAGTGGTAGTGTAGCTGGGAAAACTAAAGACTAATTGAGCTATGCCATCACTTGGCTGTTTATTTTCATAACCTAATTGTTCATTTCACAATGACTGTAGGCAATGTGATTAATATAAGCTGTGAGAGCAATCAAGCTGAAAGAAGATGGTAATGGACTACATGAGGGTATTCTTGTTCTCCGTCCACTTATTTAGCTGTAGTTTTGAAAAGCTTTTCAGCTGAGCTGTGGTATGTCCTGAAATTACTTTCGTAGCCAGCAGGTATATCAAGGACAATCTATCGACAAGCATATTGCCATTGCTGGTGGTGTTTAAAGCAATAAAATACCTAAATAGATTTTGCTTTTTTTGTTGTTCTTTTATTCTTTCATTTGTATCATCCTATATCATCTTCAGACCTAAACAATGTATAAATGCTCACTTGCCATTTGCAGGTCTGGTCTCATTCTTCAGACAGGGATACTCCTTCCCAGAAGACTCTTTCTCTCTTGCTTATTACTTCAGCTCTGTCATATATCAACCACGCCATTCAAGATTCATTACTGCTCCATTTTCCCCTTTTCAAAAAGCATAAAACCCTTTTGTCGTTGGCCTTATTTCCTGTATCTCTTTAAAGCAATGTGATGCTTTTCTGTATACGAACAAGGTGAGGCTGATTGAATGAGAAATTCTTTCATGTACTTGCCTGCATTAGACTTTTAAATTGCAGAGAAGAATTAAACTAGATATGCAGTGATGGTCTTATAAGATATTTAAAGTCCACTTCTGCTGGCAGCTGGCCTAGATAGTCACAGTATTAGATTGCTTCAGCAAACTGGAAAAGCATGACCTTGACATCTTTGCTTCTGTTAGTTTGAAATAAAGGTGGTACCAGTCACTTGCAACTGGAAAAAATACATTACAAAGCTACAAGGACTTAACACAGGGTGCTTGTTTTTGAGCAGGTAGACCTAAAAATCTCCAGAGGAAAAGGTATTTTCTCTAGTTGAGTTTCCTCTTTGTGAGCATCATATGCTGAGCAATTCTGCTTACAATCAGCTGAAAGATGCTTCACATGTTTATTTTTTAATTATTTTCTACCTAAAAATAAGCCAAAGGCTGCATAAATATATTTAGTATGTGCTGCTCAAAATACAAAGTGAGTGCATAGCAATAAAGCTAGGCTCCTTCACATTAAGATAAATAGCCCACGTGCAGAAGGTGGCGGCAGTATCATGATTAATTTATTTCATTTACACATATATAGTGACTGTGGTCTCTCATTCTCTTAAATCAGCAAAAGCCAATACATAGATGTGCCTTGGCCACAATGAATAAATCCATGTCTCTAAAGCCCTTCCTTCCTTTTAAAGCCTTCTTACATACAACTGAAATAGTAAGCTCCTCCTGGTGCAATGGATAAATGTGACCCCACACTCGGTCTTCACATTCTAATAATAGCCTGAAGTAGAATCCTAAGTGATGTATGTGTTGTTTGTACTGCATTGTAGTTATTTCTCCAGGTTTATGGTTTCTGTGACACATTGATGCATACACCCAAAAGCATTGACTGAGAGTAAGTTTTCATAATTTTGTGTTCTAGGTGATAAATTTGCCTCAATGGGGCATTGAATGCTTATTAATTGTATACACCATCAGGAAAGGAATATCAGAGAAGACACTATGAATTTTAGAGCAGCCAATAAATTAATTTCTGCTGTTTTCTTCTCACAAAACTGTTTAAATGAGAAAGATTCAAATCTTTCATCCTTTACTCATGAAACTGTAGCAAAGTCCAATATTGAAAAAAAAAAAAAAAAAGCAGAAGCAGAGGATGATGCTACAGATTACTCAAATAAATTAAAAGGTATCAGCATTGGTACCTCTGATGTAATTCTTCTAGTGAGATTGGAAACAGACAACCTTGTCTAAGTAAGGTCCCACTAAATAATATGAAATCACAGTGATCTGAACACCATCACTGGAGGGTCTAGAGAGGAAAAACAATCCATCCTATTCTGTAAAGCAAAAGCTGATTCCTGAGAGTTTTTCCTACCTTTTTTTTTTTAACTATGTCAAATAAAATAATAATTTGTTATATTTGTACCATTCAGCCCAAGGCTTCTCTGAATAGACTCTTAAAACCTTTGACTAAAACATCCTGCATGATGCACAGACAGGCCAGTTTCTTGAAGATGATCCTGCATCATTCCCTGTCCTCACTTCTTGCAATTTTCCCAACAGAGAGGCAGTATCAGCATGCCCAGACTTTGCTGGTGTCCAGGCAGCATCACCAGTATTTGGGGTCACTGCAGAACAGCAAATCTAGAGCCACCTTAAGGTTGTCCTGCTTTGCTACCCTGGCCCTGATTCTGTTTCTTCTTTCTTTTGTTTCCACCAAAGTTAAGATGAAGTTGAATGTTTTCTTTTCAGTGAAGTTAACACAGGCATGACACAGCCAAAGAAAATTGTGAATGTGAGAAGAAATAGAAATAGATTAGAATAGAAAAAAAAAAAATACCTTTAATACCAGCAACAGGAAAACACTGGTAAATACTGACTTCTCATCAACATACAAAATATGATTGGAGTTTGAATGTAATGCAGCATTGCTCTTGCCCAAAGAGCAAAAAAACAAAAGTGGGGAAAGAAGTTTTCTGATTATTTTTTTATTTTTTTTTTTTTAATCTAAAAAAAATTGCTTACTTGTAGGCAGTTAGTGTGTTAAAATCAAGAGCTGTTGGTAAAAACTTAATGAGAACGTGCTGGAAAGGAGAAAACTGAACAAACATTAATTTGTCTCCCTTACATTGTTTTAGGAACTTCCTCTATGGAATCTCCATAGAATCATAGAATTCTTATCTTATCCATCATATCTTAAAACGTAGTCTAGCTTCTTTCCTACATCTGCAGTTGGATAGTGGATTAAATATTTCACAGCTGAATGGAAGAAGTCATTAGGTCCATGCTGTGTTTCTGTTACTCTATATGTGCCACCAAGTTCTCTGTAATTAGTGGCCCTTGTTACTCCAATTATCACTAAAGAACTACACACATATACGCTCACCTCTGCTGTTAACTAGACAGGTCTACATGTGCATTATGTCAGAAAAGCGAGTGAAATATGCTTCTACGGCAGCATTCAAATAGCTCATCCCTATTAACTCTGACTTCTCTATAAACTATGGCTCTAGTTTTAGGTATAATACAGACAGGCAGAAACCACGGGCTATTTTACATGCGTTGTTAACCCTGTAAAAACTTTCCTTTCAGTTATGTAAAGCTGACAGACACCAAAGCCTAATAATGTTTGTTTGTTGGTTTGTTTGGTTTGTTTTTTTTCTTATGAAGAGCTTTTTTGTAGCACTTACATATTTATTTTTGCTGCCTCATCACTTTGTGAGAGATAATTTGTGTGACTCCTGAATTTTTATGTTCTACTAGAAAAAGTCTTTCCTTCAAAGTCAGTAACTGAATACTTCTCTGGCACTGGTCTCTCTGCCTGTCCTGTTCCCCGCCTGTTCTATTCCCCATCTGTCCTAGTCTGTCCTTGACGTTTGCAGAATGGTCCCTGTACTCACTCTGTCTTTTTGTAGAACAGCATGTGAATCAGCATTTTACTGAGCAGCATACTCTCTGACCAGAAGTAGTAAAACATGTGTAGTAAGGCAATCTACAGTAAAGGTGTTTGAATTCCAGTTTGTACAGACAACATAATCACTACCATTGGTGAGGCACTGAGAAAGGTGGACAGAACTACATTTGCACTTATTATCTCGCATTTATTTAGGCTCTTCGTTTTGAAATTTCCTTGATCCTTCTTTTAGTAACCAACAGGTGGTGGCTTCAATCTTTCTTTTTCATTCTATCTGGTTTTTATTTTACCACAAAATAATGACCTATGAATTATTTTGCAAGGTATAAAGGCTATATACATGTAAACATAACAGACTAAATGATTTGGATTAACCATCCCTAAACATAGCTGAAGTTTGCATGTCAGCATTTCACAGCAACTTGCAGTAAAGGACTGTTTAGTATCAGTGTGGTGTAACATGGGTTTCTAGCAAAAGATTCTTTGCTAAGAAGAAATTAACAGCTGGCCAAGATAACCAACAAGAAAGCCTCCAAGAAATGTTAAGGCTTTTAAATAAATAAATAAATAAATAAAATATTTAAGTTAATTCATTCCAAAATTGCAGGGTTTGTTCTCGAAGAGATTGCAGGGAAAATCCAAAACACAAAGAGGGTAATTATAGAAGGGAGACGATAGGTTATGTGTACATAGTCTATAGTATGTACATAGTCTACAAGTCCTGATTCTTGAGCCACAAGGTAGGACCTACCTTTTTTTCCATGCTGTCTGCAGTGTGAGGGTGTCCGGTGGTATCTCTTGTTCTGCCCTGGGTATCTTCAGCAAGGATTTGCTCCCAAGTGCAGGAGCTGGCTAATATGTGTGCTGTGTGGAGATCAGAGAATGGCACAAAAATGGAGAATGAGCCTAATTCGTTATAACCAAGTGTTCCAGACATCTGTTTACCATAGTCACAGTTCTAGGGTGTCTGAACAACTTTCAGGCAGAAGGAAGAAATGTAATAAAGAGAAAAGGTGAATAGAGGCAAGCACACAGGGAAGGGAAACCAAAGGAAAAATTAAACCGACAGATAGGACTCGGAGGCAGAATGACCCAGAATCTCTGGAACAGGGAGCAGGAGAGGATGACATACAGGGAGTTTGTTGCTGATATTGAAGGTACTTCAGTGTAACATACTTAACCCAAAGTAGTATCAAAATGGTCCACCCCAATACAAATATTAAAACTGTGGAGGTAGACATCTTCAGCCTTTCTCTCTTATGAGGGGAAAAAAACCCCAAAAAAACCCCAACAAACTAAGAAACACCAAAACACCCAAGGAAAGGGGGACAGGGCTTGGATAAACACAAAATATTTAAAAAAAAAACATGTCCACTTTGGGCAGTATAAAATAACAGAAATAGATTAGGAATTTTCAATGAAATTATTCTGGATATCTCTGAAAGAAGCAGTCAATAACAAAAACAAGCAGTTCCCTTTTTTTACTTTCCTATTTACAAGATTAAACGGTGCAGTTACAGCTTTTTAAGTCAATCTCTTTATGGATTAATATGTATTTTCTCCTTTCTAATGAAACCTTGTATTTGGGAAGGACCTTCAAGGGAATCATTCTTCTAGTGGAGGAAGGCCTAACAAAAGTGATAATTACAAGCTGCTAGATCACAGTCCAAGTCTGTTAGCAAGAAGGTTTTTTGTGCCGAATGTTTCCATAAATAACTGGGTTTGTAATTCTGAACTGATAAATGTTTAGACATTTTGTGAAAGGAACTGCCTTGATATTTGTGGAGAGAAATACTACATTGTCCTAGAGAAAAATTAAATAAATTGAGATTGTCCTTACTTGCCTTAACAGTGTGACTGTGCTTGCCTGAGTAGCAGTTTCTCTGCTGGTTAATGGAGGGAGAACTATTTGTTTAATCAGGGAATGCAGTTAACATCACCCATCTAGAAAGAGAGAATCTCATTTCAGTAGTGAGTGCCTCTTCCAAACTCTCTTAAAAAGCTCTCAAAAATTATATGGGGATGGTGCTAATCTTTGTTGCTGCTGTTGTTTTTTTATACTTATAGGAAACAATTCTGATGATCATGCTGCATAAAGTAATTTTTAAGATAATGAAAAATGTCGAGGTATTTAATTCCTCTGTGATATTTGTGCCACTCATCCTACAGATTGCAGTCTTTTGCATTCACAACTGACGAACCGTGACACTGTTTTTCTCCTTACCTGGTTCCCCTGTCAAAAGTAAATCTGCTTCTTTACCTCTTCCCTCCCCTTTACACTACCTCTGGTTAAAAGTTTGTAGAAGCAAGAGGAATCTCACCTTCATTGAAAATGGATTATTGTCCACCATGAGATTGATAAAGAATTTATGCAACACAGATTTCCTCACCTGGAAGTCCCTGGGAGTAACGCCAGTGTTGTTTTAGGAAGGTTAAACTTTTACACTGAAGGACAAACCCGAGACCCTTTGGAGTCATTGAAAAGATCCCCAGCAGTCATGACAGACTTTGGAACAATTACATCCCAACAAAATTCAACCCTTGAGTGCAGCATAAAACAAACTACATTAGGACTGAAGACTTGTTTGTACATGAATGCTTATAGATTATGCTACAACTGATGACTGGGTCATCAGTATCTGAAGGACATTTGATGTGTTTTTCCTATACAGCTGTTGTGTGACACCTGCAGCCACTACTAAAGCTCTTCTGTAGGTCCAAACCATTTTCTAATAAAAGCAAAATTATAATAAAGTTCTGGTGATTTGTCACACTGATAAATTTGAGGAAATCTGTCTACAATTTATTCATTTAAATCTAGAGAATTGCTCAGGGAAGTGTGTTACTTTGGCTGTTACCCTGGCCTAAACACAGGGTCAGACTCCAGGGGGGAACAGAAAATGCAGTGATATTATTGCGATGTATTGCAAATACAGCAATCAAAGTTTCAGGGCTTAGTGTAAGCAATTAAATGCAATAGCTGGAGGCCACGTCAAAAAAATTCCCAGCAGCAAGTCTTTTCTGTCTTGTGTGATGCCATTGATCCCATAACTGTGTGACAGCACAGAACTTCAGTTCTCCTACAAGTGTATCTTTTGCACTTGGAATGAGTTGGGGCAATAATTTTGTTCTTTAATGACTATAATAATTTCATATTAGTTTGAAACTTTCTATTACTGTTGGAAGTCTTGGGATCAGAATAAGCCAGGGTTCATTTTAGTGAAATTCCTACTTAGCTCTGTTACATGAGATTCATCCATTATGTTACTAAGCTGAGACAGCAGAAACATCTAACACTAGCTTTTGAGAAATGAAGAAAGAAAGATCTTATCCAGGCAACATCCAGTTGGCTACTTTACATGATAACAATTCATATGTCAACTCATTTGAATTAAGGATATTAGAAAAATAATTTAGAGTGTCCATAGCTCTTTTCAGTTAGCAACTGCATGATTACTTGCATGGAATCTATTTTCCCACCATCTTGTGATGAACTTAATAATGATACTATAACCCCTAGACAGAAAGGAACCCAAAATACCAGTTGTGTATTCAGCAGTTGCTGCAGAAACCACAGTTCATAGCTGCTGATACTAGTAAGGTACGTGTAGGAAGACTGGAAATGAAAGCAGATTAGCTGACAGGTAATGATAGCAAAAGCAATAGGAAGAAAGGTCAATAATGTTTCATTCTAGTTCCAGCATGCTTTTGTAGAAACATTTGTAGAAAAGAAAGTGAACTAAGAAGCAGCTGTGCTAGGGACGTGTAGTCTGGAAGCCAGCCATTAGTTCTGTGAAAAGAGATTATACTCGAGTGTCACGTCCTTTGTTAGGCCAGTTCCCGGCAGGCAGTCAGAATCACATTAGCTGATTTTAGTGCTTACAACATGCTTCCCCTACAGCTTATGTCCATTAATCAGGGATTGCCAGTGCATGAGGAGTCTGAACTGCTTTGGGGCTTTCAGCTTTATTTCTCGTTAGGGGCCAAAGAGCTGCAGCTGAGCTTGAGTCAGTTTTGGGCTTCCTGTCCTGTGGAGCTTTAGGCCTGACTCCTCTCCCATGCTGTTGAGCTCTGGATGTGGGGAACAGGAAATAGCTGGTGTGAGGAAGTTTATTTTACCCTTGGCAGTTCTTTTCTTGTGTCCCAAACACTCTGCTACTCTCCTTCAGCACTGGAGGTAAATGCTGGTTCTTCTGGCTCTGCCTGTGGCTTGGTACCTTAAGCAGCTGTATTTTTTGTTCAGGTTTATGTGTTGCCTTGGGCTAAGCAATCCTGAAGGGAGTGGGATGGAATAGTTGTGCAATTAGGTACAGGATGTAAAACTTATTCAAAAAGGCAAAAAATGTTTTAAAAAAATGATTTAAAAAATGTATTTTGACCGAAAGTGGCAGAAGTAGCAACTCTCAACAGGGAAAAACAATGCATGAAAGATTTAGGAAAGAAGCTGAAAGCTAGACCTTTGGCCAGTTTAAAATATATTGCTGCACTGAAGTCTGACCAGCCCCAGCTGAGAGAAAAGCCTTCAAAGAAGGTCAGAGAAAATAAGAGAAGGTAATGTCTTATACTAAATGTATGGTATATGCCATATAATTCTCACAGGAATGGAAGAAATGGTGTAAAATCAAACTACAATCCACGTTGGGTTTTTTTTGTCTCTCTGAGTTCTGAGAGTTTGTTTTGGAAACTGTTGACTAAAAAATTACATTTGAAGTGGCAGTCCTAGTGGTAAAGTTAAGGTGCAAAGGATAAAGTATATATGGATGTAAATACTCAGTATTAGACTCCCATCCATCAAATCAGAAGCTTTGAAAAATGGTTTGCACAATATGTGGTACATAATGAGCAACCTCTTCCAGAAGTTATTTCAACTGTAACTTAAATGTTGTATAAGAACAACTCCTAGTCAATACTAGTAAGGTACTTTTAATTTTAAAATAATCATATGTAGGCAACTTTCAGCATACTGCCCTAGTTAAGCACTTGAAAACTATAATTTAGATTTTAAAATTGAGAGACAGAGGCCCTGAACTAAATCCATTATCCAAGTCTAGAAATGTTAGCATTTGGCAATTGTGTCCTAAGCCCTGGTGTTGAGTTTGCCAACACTGTGACCTACCCTTGAATGCTTTCCCTTACCCTAGGCTGAATAGCAGATGTTTAGGAAAAGCACTAAGGAAAAAATGTTTGAAACTGAAGTACTATCCTGGTCCACTTAATCTTGTGGCATCTGCCAGGAACGGAATACAGAGGAATATACATTTTACTTTTAAATTAGAATCTGACATCTTAAAATGCTTCCCTTACTCAGTGAAGACTGAGATACAAGTTGCATACATAAACCATATGTGAAAGGTCCTGTTTACTATCCAGAATATTCTGAAATGTGTGAAGTTGCTGTTCCTAACTGTTTCTAAAGCTATGGATTGAAATTGTTGCAAGCATCTTTGAACTGCAGCAGCTATTTAAACATTTATATAATGGTACTGCAAGATGTATGTCTACACAGGCAGCCTTTTTAGCTCGGAGATATAATTAAATGGGCAGATGAGTACATGAATTCAAGTGCTTGTTTATAAGTTCTTAAAGGACTTATTCCAAAAGTGGTAAAATAGAGCTAGTATTAGATACTCTTAAGTTAGAGTATGAAAGGAAGGTATGAAAGAAAGTGCAGTGATCTTGTGCATAATAGGAAGGCATGTTTATTGTAGACTTGAGAAAACACTGAAGTACACTGAAACTGTATTTCTAAAAGTACTGTGAAACTAGGAACTTCTCTGTGTGCTGAAACTTATCAAGGAGCGGGGAAGTTTGTTTCAATTACAGGTGTGTACAAGATAGCCCCTGCCCTGGTTCAAAAATAAGCCAGAGGTAGGCTGACTTTTTCTGCATTCATGCAGCATTACAATAATAAATGATAGTGAGCACTTGCAG
This sequence comes from Antrostomus carolinensis, assembly GCF_000700745.2. Classification (NCBI taxonomy): domain Eukaryota; kingdom Metazoa; phylum Chordata; class Aves; order Caprimulgiformes; family Caprimulgidae; genus Antrostomus; species Antrostomus carolinensis. Next base: position 9,773 of record NW_010291864.1, on the reverse strand, counting down.
CCATAACAAACAAGAAGTTTATACTTTCTTGTTTTTCTTGGTCATTTAATGAAGCATTTGAAGGTCTGGAAGCATTTAGTATCTTGGCATCTATTTAGTACTGTCTATCACCAGCAAAGACTATTGAATATATATATAAAGATTGCCATTGAAATGGCTTTCATGTAAAAATTAATAGCAACATTTTAGGTTCCTGGTATGTCAAGAAAAACTTGCTGCCTCAATAATCAGATGAATTTCATAATCAAAATACATAAGCAAAGTTGTTCACCTAATCTTTGAATGTTTGCTTGTTTTCCACAATAAGAAGCATTTTAGGTTTATCAGAAGTTAAAATAGAACTTAACAGAGTTTCATAGGCTAATGGACTATTCACATCTAAAAGCAGGAAAGTGAGTTACTTCCGGCCTATGTAAGTGCATCAAGGTCCATCAGAGGACACATCGAGCTGGAATGGAAGACAGCAGTGTGTGCCACAAGTGACTGGAGTTTATTTCTGCTTCCCCTCAAGTTTGGGATGGCCATTTAGCAAGGGACTAGCTGTGTAGATTAGGAGGGTGCCTTCATAACACCTGATTGTAAATGGAATTTGGGAATTTACCTACATACTCTGACATAGTGCCAGTGTCAGGGAGCAGGAATTGTGGTGGCAGTA
>NW_010291864.1:0-9070 GCF_000700745.2 Antrostomus carolinensis | reverse complement strand
ACAATATTTCATTAAAAAAAAAAAATACAATTCCTGGCTAACATTCTATTATTCTGAATCTCACTAAAGATTACAACAACTGTTGAAGTGAACATAAATTCGGAGTATCATGTTTTATACTTCTTTGTCCTGGAGGTTAAGTTAAGGGATATTGGGGCCGGTACATTCAGCAGTGGGCAGTGGGAATCTTTTAGTCTTCCTTAGGTTAGCTATCTGTTTATTTGAAGAGCTTTTTTATAAGTGCAAATAAGGAAAAAAAAGCTAGTGATGATCTGGAGTGTGGTGGTGTCTGGGCTGTACTGCAGAATCACTTCATGCACCAACAAGCAAACATTTCAGACTGCTTGACTTTGAGGCCAGATCATGTTTAATGATGTCAGCCGTCTTGACATCACAAACTGTGTTGGGCAAAACTGATAGGATGTGCACAAGCTTCTGATTGTTATCAGGTCTGAAACTGAGACCCCATATAAAGGAATTAATGTCATTCAGTTTTTCCTTGCTCTCTCTAATGAAGGTCAGTATTGAGATATTGCTGTGGACGTTTTGCATAATGATAGCTTTGGATCTTAGGTCTGTGAATGTAACAGTTTGCAAATGTGTTGAACTGATGTAAAATTAAAATTGAGCAGTGTAAGTATTCATTTGCTACGATGAAGTTAAAGCTCTGTTTTAAAACCTTTGTTTGTTTCATTCCTGAAGGAGCAAATGGGCTGGAATTCTTCTGCTAGGAGCTCTTGGAGTCATTAGTATTACATCCCTTAAATCTGACATTGTGCATAGTGGTAGGAAAGTAGCTCTGCTTTCACTGAAGTTACCTAAGGAATTTAGCAGAGGGATAAAATGATGCATTTCAGCCCTCATTTCTGTTGACAGTATAAGTGCACTTCAGGCAGATCACCTTAACAATTTATTAATTTCAGTTCATAATTTCATAACCAGTGAACACTTTTTTCAGCTAACATAAAAGTCTGTTTCTGAGGAACGAAGTAGAGCAAGCCCTGCGATTAACAGTTGTGGGTTTTTTTTCATCCAGTTCCATATTGAGCCCAATGCACAAACCAAAGAAGGGTTTTGGAGAAATGTAAATTCTTAGTTTAAAGGTCTTCAATTCATCAGGAATCCTCTACACCCTTTGAGTAATTCCAGTTGGCAATTCCATTACCTTCTGCACAAAAAAAAAAAAAAAAAAAAATCCTCTTAGTGTAGTTGACTGTTTCTAGCACTAGTTTCCAGCCTTTGCATCTTTTTATCCTTTCTTTATATACTATATACTTTCTCCACGTACAAGTAACTAGAAAATGTGAAAATTTATCAATCTGTAACTTTTGATGAGGAGACAAAACTCTCATGGAAAACATTTTGTAGCTATGAGATGTATTTTGTAAGGTTCAATTTTTCAACTACTTTGCATAGGTATAAATATAGAAAACTGGGCATAATCGTTAAATACTGATAATATATAATTTTAAACTGTATTCTGTATTTCTGTTTTGGAAATTGTACTGGTGAAACTCAGAATAGACTCCATAGGCTTTGCTGCAGTCCTGGCAATCTGCTGAATCCTCTGCACTGGAAGTTGCTGAGTGCAAAGGAGGATGTAGTGGGTAAAAGGGTTTGTTTGCAGATCTGTCAGCCAGCAGATCCAAGTTTTCTCTACTTAAATATTTATTTTGCTCTTTTCAGATATTTCTGTTTGAGAGTTTTGTATGATGAGGCAATTCCTATCAGTTTGGTGTTCCAGACATGAGCCCCTTCATGTTCAGGACTGCCTATCATTTATTATTAAATTGAGTGAAGAGTTTGCAATGGCCATGAAGGAATATACAATATGCTGTGTATAGAATTAGTCATCTATTGGACTTTCATGTATAACACATATTAAGAAGCTCTGAATAGTGGTATTTGATGCTGTGTAGTAGCCTTTCTTGTTTTGTCTATTGACAATAAAAGCATAGCAAAGGCAAAGGATGCCCTCATTCAGAAGCCTGCTATATAGCAAGGCTATGATACTCCTTTCTAAAGCCTAAGGCCTGCTGGAGCAGGAGAGCTGGGCTCAGGTTTTTATTCAGTCATAAGTTTTCTCTGTAATGATGGGCAAGTCACTCTGAACATCTGCATCTCTTTGAAATATACTGTAAGATGAGGGTAATAGCAACCTTATTTCCTACCCATACTGGACAGCATTTCTTTTTCATGCTTATTTTAATGTTTCACCCTTTTGCGTTAATGTTTTGTTCATTTGTTGCACAATAGGGATGAGAAGAAAGAGAATCAGGAAACTGTACAGACTTTGCCACCCACCCAAAAGGTCTAGGGAGAAGAAAGATCCTTCCTTGTAAGGATCCAGTAGTTGGGGAGGAGATAATTTCCTGTTGTCCTTTTATTTTTTTCCCATCTCACTGACATGTTTGAGGGTTTGCTGTTCTCATTTAAGAGCTGTCTATTATAGTTCCTGATGAAATAAAACTGCCTTTCAGTTTAAAAATCCTTTACTCTTTCGGGAGATATTGCTGCAAGTATAGTCTCAGGCCAAGCAAAGTTCCTGTCATACCATCTTTTGCTTGATCGTTGGTAAATTAAGTTGGTATAGTTGCTATCTCTGTCCTTGGACATCTGGACGCTATTCTAGTACAAGGTATAAATAACATGGTAGATCTCCCTTACTGCAAAAGACAGATTTCCAGCCCCTAGACTGAGTATCGGGGGTATTTATACAATAACTACAGCTCTCTTCCAACAACAGAGAAAATAAATTTATGGATCCCTGAGAAAGTTTCATATGCCACTCTTTCAAATGTGTATCTACAAAATCCTCTGTATCCTGAAGCTCAAATCATGAGAAAAGTGACTATCAGGTGAATCCTTGAAATCATGTCAGATGGCTGTACCTAGTTTGATATAATTTCATCTTATCAGTGATTTTTTGAATTATCTCAAATGTCATAATCTATGGTAAATTACATATTGCATCTGTTCTGCAGGAACAAGTGAGATCAGGACTAAAATGGTATTAAGCACTCTTCCATCTGCCTAAACCAAGGGGTGCATTTAATGAGGTCTCTTTTTTTCAGCAATTCCATTGTGCCAAATGGAACTCAGCATGGCACAGCGAATTTTTTCAGGAAATGATGCAAACTTTAAACAGTTGGGCAATAATTATGATTTTTTTTTCAATGTCTCTTAAAAAGAAAGACCAGAAAGGATGAAACTGCTTTTCACAGAAGTTTTTTTCAAGTTAATTTACAATGTAGAATACTGCATGGTATTTCTATTATTTTCTATTATTTTCAGTTAGAAGAGGAGCTGTAGATACTTTAATTTAAAACAGGCTAGTTGAAAATAGAAACTAAAAATGTATAATGCTTTTTCTGACTTACTGGTATTGTGCATAGATTCATGAAAAATCTCAACAGATGTCCCCACAGTCCTGTGAACCTAAGTTGTTTGTGATATTGGAGTGCTCTGAAGGCCTTTGAGTTTGTGATCATTGCTAGTGGATGTCTGTCTTTTTGGAAAAATGAGGGTAAATAGATTTTCCTCAATTTCCCTCTCTCTCTAGTTACTTGTGAGAATATAGTACTACAGAATAGTGTAAGAAGGAGCTTACTTGTTCTAGTCTGTTTTCTGTGCTAACTTGTAAATGTGTCTTCCACTTCTGTCCATCCGTCTAGCCTGTAAGGCTAATGGCATTGGCAGGGTTTCTGCCCTTTGTCACCACCTATGGCACAGGTTGGAACATTCGTCCTCCTCTGAATTACCCAGAGCAGCAACTGAGTTGGCAAAAACACTTGAGCAAAGAGTAAGAAGAGTTACTCAATGAGCTTAATGACAGCTCAGGATGCTATATCCTGGGGTCTGAACTTGTTCTGCAGGGGCACATAGAACTGGCCAGCTGAAAGAAAAGGAGCTGCAAGGTAGTTGTGCTGCCCCCCAGTATGCTCTAGAAAGCTTCTACAGGCTGACCACTTGTGTTTTAGAAAGTTCTGCTTTACTAATGTTCCTGTGATACCCTGCTAGGTTATCTGTAACAGAGAACTCGCAGCCTGGCTGTTCCCGTCTAGTACATCCCTGCTACAGGAGGACTGTAAACTGGCAGCTTCATAGCTGGTAGCTGACTTTGGCATTTCCCAACTATACGTTCTTCTTGCTCGCTATACACTGTTGTACATGTATCTTCAAAAGTGCTTATTGCTTTTCCCCTGGATATTGGCCATGTATTTGATGATATCAACAAACTGTTGACACTCTGAGAAGTGTTTTGGCCATGGTTTGAAAGGTCATGCTTATCATCAATTCTACAGTATATGTATTATGTAATTCATGAGTAGAAGAGTCCAGGGGTTGTATTGTGGTGGGATGTTTGTTTGTTTTTTAAATTATTACTTTTTTAAAATACTGTTATTTTTTCCTACTTACATTTTTTTTTCTTTTTTCAAAAGATACCCTTTGAAAATGATTGTCTTCTTCCTTCTATTTTATCCTGATAAGAATAGAAGAGCAGGCTGAAATCCTGAATCTTAACCTGAGAAGATCTGGAAAGATTTTAGAACACATAAGAGAGCCTATCCCTTCTGTATACTAAGCCAGAAGAGTGCATCCAAGCCCTTAATTTGGATTAAAATAGGATGGGAAATTTGAATGCAGTAGTAATTTTTTACTTTTTTTTTTTTTTTCATTTTAGAAGTCAAAACTAATATGAAACTGTACTTATTTGGAGGTTATTTTTAATTTAATTATTACAGGGAGAACGTAGACTAAATAGTGAATTTCATTGTAGTCTGAAACATCTTATTCTCTAAAGCTGGCCTAAAAAGCATAAATAATTCAAGCCTGCACTTACACCACTTCGTGCCATAGATGTGTTGTCTGTTGGATCTCAGAAACACAAGAGATTTCATTTTTTCAAACTCTTTAAAGGCACACATTTTTTTTCCCACTGCTGTCAGATATCGTCAGTAGATGTCCCCTATATAATTCAGTGGTCATTCAATCACTCTTCACGCAGTAATTTTTCATTCTAAAGGACCTTCTCAGGGAAAGGCTAAGTGTTCTGGTAAGTCTGTGAGATATCTTTCCTTAGGGCTGCTCAAAGTCTTCTTACAGCAAACTCTTCAGCCAAATTCTTAAACCTCCTGAAAAAATTCAAGCACTTCACAGACTGCATTAAATTCAGGAATAATTTTTGTCTGGAAGAGAAGGAATTGCTCCGAGCTCTTAACTTGGCCTAGTTTTGGACCAACAAGTAGAGTGACTGATACTTTCTGTTCAGAACTGAATTGAGATTTTGCTTTGAACTAGTGTTCAGGGATTTTTTTTACAGCAGCTTGCATGGTTTATTGCTATGGTGACATAAGGAAGTTTTTTCAATGCAGAATTTTTCTACTTAGTACCAAAATTGAAATTCTGATACCGTTCTGTATGGTTCTCTGAGGTTTCAGTTAGGAAGTAAATTTCTCGGTGCTGCAGAAGTCTGCAATAACTACTGCATAATCCCCATGTGGCTGCGGGCAATTTCAGCACACCTCAAATGGTTGTGTTGCACGGCAGAATCGGATGCTTAGGCAGGCTGAGCCAGATCTATTCTCCAGAAATACTACACTTCTTATTTCTGTATTCTGTTTTTAGCAAATGACTACCTACAAATGTCTTCAGTATGTTCCTAAGTGATTTTATATTGTTCACTAGTTTTTGGTGGAGGTTTTTTTGGTTGATTCTTCCTAGTTCAGTTGATTTTATCTTTTGTCTGAATCTATCCTTTTTGCTGTTAGGCTTCCTGGCTGGGACTAACAACAGCATTTTAGGCTATAGCAATTGCTGCTATCTATTTTGGTTTTGCATTTACTGGCTCTTGTAATGTGCATTCATCTCTACTTATTTCCGTCTCTCTGTTCTTTGTCTTCTAAGCTGTACAATTTGTCCCACATCTGCCTGCCTTTTCTCTCTCATGTATGTGTTCTTGTCACCTCTGCTTGTCCAGCTCATTGTAACACCAGCATCCAATGTAACCTGTACATATTTTCTTCTTCTTTTTCTGTTCTTACATTTCTTTGTTTTTCTGTGAACTTACCTTTCCACACCTAGCTTTTAATGGTTTGCCTGATATCCGTGGATTTCAAGTACTCTACTGACACCAGAGACCTGAAATGGTTAGATGGTGAGTCAATGAGCTCTGTGCTTCTGAAGCAGCAACAAAGCACAGGGTGCCATAATATAACAAGAAGAACCAGAGTTTGGGGTGGTTCTGTAATTTGTCATTAACAATATAATTTCATTTATTATTGGAGATGATTGACAGCAGGTGTGGCCAAAAATTAGGGAATGAGTGAGAGCTTAGCTGATGAGAAGAACTGATGTGGTTGCTCTGAGACTTCCTCTGTTGTTTAACCAGCCACTTTATTGACTGTTGTATATCTAAGTTGTGCAGTTTTTTGTCAGGTGTGTGGGATTTTGGGGAGCAGGGGGAGTACTGCTAATGGAGGTGTCAAGAAAGGACTCTCAGGAAATCAGAAACCAGCTTATTGGAGACTGCAGTCTCAGGAGGTATTTGGAAGTGCAGCTGAACAAACTTTTGAGAGTATAGGACTGAGCAGTGCTGGAAGTGGGATTTGCAAAAAGGACTCCTGAGGGCTGCAAAACCACCTCCAGTTAACCTGATAGGGAGCACATGATAACCAACTGAGTAGTCATGGGACTGCTTCACTGATTTAATCTTACTAATAGAGTAAGTTCTTAACCCAGTCTGGAGGGGAGCAGCATTGAGTGGTATCCCCATGGCACCCCAGGAAGCAGCTGTGGTGTAAGTGGGTTCCTGTTGCAGGCAGGGCCCTGCTGCTACCGCCCAGTGCCAGGGACGAGTAGCATCTGGAGGGATCCTCGGCTGGACCGTGACACAGCCACGTTTTTGGTGCCATCTACACTTTATTTTTGCCCAGACTCTCTGCAGATTTTGTCTAGTAATGTATTAACCGCACCCCGAGCTCTGATCGCAACCCCACAGCTGGGTGTCCCCCACCCCTCTCCCCAAGCTGTGTGACTCATTCTGCTTGGCCCGGGCTGATGGGACCCCTATAAGGCAGAAACACGTACATGACCAGCTGCCCACAGCTAGTGGCCGCCCTGCCCGCCCTGAAAGATGGTGTCCTGGGGGCTGGAGCAGGGGTCTCGGGTCACATGTATGCATAAGGGAGCAGGAGGAGACGTGACTGTGTAAATGCTCTGATGTGACGGTGACAGCAGTCACCAAGTGACAGTCCTCATCCTGTGTGTGGGAAAGTGCTGGAATAACAATGTATGCCACCATATGGTAAGGAGAAAGGAGAGAACTTTGTCCTCAATTGCCTAGAAAATCAGAACAACGTTGAGGCTTAATTTCCCTCTCTTTTTTTTTTTTTTTTTAATTTTTTTCCCCTTAGTTTTAATTACAGTAGATTTCCTGCCTGTGAAAGGTGTCTGCCTTAAAAATTAAACCATGCACGTACACACATGTGCACTGATCTTATGTCAAAAGAACAGGCAGTGGAAGCTTCCTCATTGCTTCCTTCCAGTACCTGCTCTCTTGAAAAAAATGGTATAGTCTGTTCTCCCTGCTCTCTATTTCCTCAAAATAGATGTACTTGATAGACAAATTCTGCGCTCTAACCTCTTCATTGCTCAGCTTTTAAAGAGAGTGCAGATGTATTCTGGATGATTTTGTGGGCAATATCACCCTCTAATATTTGTCCATCAGAAGAAAAATGTCAGACATTTTTGGTTAGTGGTCAGAGTACACTTTCTGAATGATCTTAAGGGAAGGAATCTTAAGGATCCAGGACCATAAATCCTGTGGTTTTATATATGAAAGACTTCTCCCTGTGGAGTTAACAGCAATGCAGAGGCTGAACTGCATGCTGTGTAATTGAGGCAAGATTAATAATTATTTAAAAGCAATGGTCTTGTATCTGGAAGACTTATTTGTGCTTTCCGACAGCTGTTGTGGTTTTGCTTTTAGAAAGATCAAATTAGCTTTATGTTACCCTGTGTTTCCATTATGTTTTCTAACTCTGTGACAGATGTTAGCTTACAGCATCAACATATAGAGGTAGGAAGACAAATGTTGTTTTGTATTTCCTTCTACATTCTGAGTCTGGTACTGTTTTGTTTCTTTTGTTAATATAATGGATAATGAAATAAAGAGTGCACTTAATACATCTGTAAATGGTAATAAGCTCAAGGGAAAGGCACTGAGCACTCGAAAAGCATACAAGATAATGTTGGCCAATGGGTGGAATTGCCTTAAATAAACAGGATTGAAAAAGGCTGAATGCAAACTGCAGTGCTTCAGTAAGAGGATACATCTGCCCAGGATGAATCTCAGGACAGGGAATGGGCCAGGCAGAAACTCCATAGACAAGGAGCTGGTGGATTCTTAACTGAACACAAGTCGGTGGCCTCATACTGTTACCAGACGCATTGACCCCAGATATCACTGGGATATAAAATGTTGTGCCTTATTAAAAAGAAGTCTGAGATATGCAAAGAAATCCTTTGCACGTGACTCAGTCCTAAAAGTGTCTCTGTTCATGTACTATGTCTGGTCAGTTTGAGCACCGCACTTAGAAAATTCTGGATGCAGTAGGGTGAGACCAGAGGAGACCAATGAGAATGATCCAAGATATGTGAGCTCTGAGGAAAACTTTTAATGAGTTGGGTATAATTAACTAATTGAAGAAAACGCTGAGGAATGCCATAATAACAGTCTCCAAAGGCCCAAAAGGTTGCCCCAGAAGGGCAAGGGCATTCTGGAAATAAGACCAATAATAACGTGCACTAATGTCTAAGGAGTTTGGGATATTTCCATCACTGTTGTTTTTAAAGACCAGGTGGGCAAGTTACGTGCTACACATATTTCAGTGCCAGCTATTTGAATTTCCTTCCCAGCCAGAAATTTCTATTGCAAAAATAGTAGAATAAAACATTCATGTGGTCAGCATAGTACTTCTAGAAGGAAAAAAAGACAGTGCACTTTAGATTGGTGACTTTCTGAATCTGATATGGCTAAAGGTCACAGAATCACAGAATGTTAGGGATT
>NW_010291863.1:0-29077 GCF_000700745.2 Antrostomus carolinensis | reverse complement strand
CCAATCGCTAACATTCTGTGATTCTATGATTTAGTATGCAACAGGAATTAAAGCTTGGTCTTAGCATCTCAATACAGGCTCCATCTGTGAAAGGTATTGTGCTGGTTCACTGCATCCTTTAGGTCCCCTTACATGACTGAGTAAAATGTACATTCATTGTTGACCAGAAATTCCATGTAAGCCATTGAGAGTAGAAATGGATCTCTATTAAAGAAAGGCACTGCTGATATAAAACTGTGCCTATTTCTGGCAGTTTTAATTAAAAGAATGCAAAACCTTTGCTTCATGCTTTCAGAATTACTTTTAGCCGTATGAGGTTGTATTAAATTGTTAGAGTGTTCATTGGAAAGCTGAAACTTATTGAAAAGCCTAAACTGTGTATAACATTGCTAGGCTAGAATAACACCCTGTTGTACAGTGGCATTCAGTTTTAACTGCAATGGGCTGAGGATATCAGAAGGATAATATTTATAAGGAGAAGTACCTTCTTCCATTAGTCTCCTGGAATTTGACAGAAAAATTAGACAGTTTTTTGGGCATGCAAATCCTACTTGTAGACCTTGTCCTGTCCTTTTTATAAAGAATATTTAATCCTGAAGGGTTCCAGAAATATATACAAAGATATAGAGACATTCTCATAGTGGCTAAGAGATTACTGAAGTGGTTTTTTTATCTTTAAAGAACCCTAGTATGCTTATACTTTTTCTCATGCTGCATGCACATTAATTCCCACAGTGTATTCTTTCCATGTACCTGGTTGCCTAATATTCAGATATTTTTTTCTTGCATGTAATTGAGATAAATAAGGCAGGGATAGGGGGACGGTGTGGGGGAGGGGACACAACATTAGTCCATTTTAAAATAAATAACTTGCTTGTTTTCATAATGTTGCTACTTTAAAAAATATCAGTACCTGAGAGTAAGTTCTTTGATAAGTCTCATATTCAGAAAACTCCTGAAACTGGTACAAAGGTAACCAGAAGCAAAAAAACAGAAGCCACTGGTGGGCAATCTATAGAAGGAAAAGGGTGAGAGACACAGTATGTTGTGGAACAAACTCCTTTGCTCTACCCTTTTAACATGCACTGTGGCTGAAATATGAGTGTTATTATTGGTTTTAATAGGGAATTCTAATATTTTAACATATTATAAAATTTTAAAGATTTTAGGATAAATGTGATACAAATAAAGGAGAAATTTTGGAGGAGGGGCAACAGAGCCTGCTCCCCAATGGTGAAATATGATTTCTGGTCTAGAAACATTCCAAGGATTTGTCTATAAGCAGTTGTGCCATCTCACTGTTTTCAATATGCTATACTTGAAACTCAGTAAGCACATTCATTTTTTTTTACGAGCTTAGCTCTAAAAATACCCCAAAAAAAAAAAAAAAAAAAAAAAAAAAAAAAAAAAAAAAAGAAAAGAAAAAAAAGTAGAAAACTCTTAATCTGAAACATCTCTTTTCATCTCTTTTCTGCAATTTTGCTAAGGTAAGAAATTTCAGACCAATGGAAAATAAAAATAATTTAATCACTGACATGACATAGAGTCATAGGATATCAGGTTGAAGGGACCTCAAGGGTCATCTGATCCAACCTTTCTTAGTCCAGAAGCCTATCCAGCTGAATTGTAAAGACATCCAATGATGGGGAATCCACCACTTCTCTGGGGAGATTGTTCCAATGGCTGATTCTCAATTAAAATTCCTCATATTTTCCATGTGACTCCTTGTAAATGAGAAGTCTCCATCTGCTTTGTAGCCACCCTTTAGATATTGGAACATAGTAATAAAATCTCCTCTAAGCCTTTGTTTCCCAAGACCAAACAAACACAGTTCTCTCAGCCTTTCCTCATATGGCAGGCTTCCCATCCTTTGATCATCTTTGTGGCCCTTCTATGGACACTCCCCAGCCTGTCCACATCTTTTTTGTATAGCAGGGACCAAAACTGAACACTCTTCCAGGTGTGGTCTGACAAGTACTGAGTAGAGTGGGAAAATGACTTTGTTGATAATGCCTTTGTTGATGCAACCCAGCATCCTGGTGGCTTTCTTTGTCATACCAGAACATTGTTCACTCATACTGAGCTTGTTGTCCACCAGGACTCCAGAGTGTCTCTTGCTCCATTTTACTTCTCTTACCTTTAAAGGGGATGAACTGTTTTTGTGTTTCCAGGAGAGCGTTCTTGAAGAATTCCTGGCACTCACTATCTCCTTTATCTTCAATTAAAGCTTCCCATGGAATCTCTCCCAGCTCAGGTTTGAGTGAGCTGAAGTTTGCTCCTCTAAAATCAAAAACCTTTGTCTTAGTACTAACCTCCAGCGTGCTTAGCAGGTTACCAAACTTCACAATACTATGATCACTGCAGCCAAAGCTATTATTAACTGAGGTATTACAAAGCAGGTTTTCTTGGCTTGTGAGTAGCAAGTCCAGCAGTGGCTCGTTCCTGGTTGGCAGATCTAACATTTGTATAAGGAAGCAGTCCTCTACTAATTCCAGGAACTTGATAGATAACATGGGAGTTGCTGTATTGTTCTTCTAACAAATGTCTGCGTAGTTAAAGTCACCACATGAAAGACTAGCAATGGATAGCAGTCTGTGTTCTTAACAAGTTGTGGCACCCTGTTTGCAACATCTCAGCCCTTAGCTCCTGGAAGGTAACATACTTTTCATGACTCCCTGTCAGGCTGGCAGATGGGCATCTCAGTGGCCCTCAACAGAGAGCAACCCACTACTAGCACTCACTCACTGCTTCCCTTTTCAGTATCTACTATGTGCTACTGATATAGTTTCTCCTTGCAGACCTTGCTTGTGGGTGTCTGCAGCTGTTGAAGCTTCATATCTGTTTTTCATTGTAATGCTGGAGGGTGGGGACTGAAGCAGAGTCCTGCTTTGGTGAGTCTCAAGGGTTCAAGGTGCCTCATTCTCTGTGGTGTTCACTACAGGACCATAGTTCTAAAACCACCCATCTCTCTCTATTTCATCCCCTGTAATACTGCACATCCTTTTAACTGTTCTCTGCAATTTGGTCACCTGAACTAACAGATCATCAACCTGTGCACATCTTTTGCAGTTACTTACCTTTTCTTCAGGAGAAGAGTCTGAGCATTTGTTGCAACCTACCTTCTGTTCTGAAGTCTCCTTCTTTACCAGTTCCATCTGGGTGGATGCACCAGACACCTCAGTGGCTTTTTTTGCAGAAGCACTGGTTTTAACTCTGAGGTGAGTGCCCACCATTATTGCAGAGACCTACAGCACCACCTGAGCTGTGGGCCTACAAGCAGGGTGCACAACCCTCTTCATGCATCCTTCTGCATCAACTGCTGTGCAAACTGTGGCACCTTCTCGCTCCATGTTTGCTCACCCTGGTTGTGGCGCTCCTGGTCACTGGTGCTCCCTTGGACCATTTAAATCTCCTGCAGTTACTCCTGGCAATGCCCAAGCCATGTCAGCCTCTCTCATGAGAGCTGTTGGCTCCTGGCAGGTCTCTCTACTTTTCCTCAGGTTTCCCTCACTCCAGGAAACCCCCTGTCAGCCTCAATCTAGTGCTCAGCCACAGAACTGACCATTGTCACAGCTGCATTGTCACAAGCTGTTCTATTCAGATGGGAGAATCAAACTTTGTACCTCTATAAAAAGAAATACTTATTTTTAAAATGATGACATTAGAAGGCTTACAAAAAATGAGTATTATAGAATATTTTAAGAATATTACACATTAATAGTGTCCAAAGGCTGTAAGCTTGCTTTTTGAACATAATTCCCACACCTCAAATAATTCCAAGTGAAAAAAGAACATTATATGAATATTTAAGAAAAAATGTTGAAAAAAATAAACATTAACATTTCCCAGTCTTTCAACGTCCTCTCTCCCCAAATCTCAACAGCAGCATAACCTCAAGTAAATGTTTAACATGAGATGAAAATCAGAGGCTTTTTTACAGATGTGAAGAAATATTTTTCAGAGATAAAAGTATATTTAATTTCAAACCTTTTAATAAACATCTTGGTCTCTACGGTAGTAAAATATTATTTCTACTATGCTATATTTTGAATATGAAATACAAAAAGTTATAGAAGATGATCCTTGACCTTAATTTTTTAAAATTTTATTTTATTTTATTTTATTTTATTTTATTTTGTTTTGTTTTGTTTTGTTTTGTTTTTTTGTTTTGTTTGTTTTATTTTAATTAGGCATGAGAAACAAGAGATTAGAGGGGAACGAAGTAACAAGACGAAGCGACTCACATGAGTTCATAAGGTCCCAAAAACTGTGACAATGCATCATGTATTGCATTGCAATATACTTGTATTGACTTCTAGTCCAGGACTAGACCTTTAAATAGTTGCTATCTTACTATCCAAAAACAATCGTGTATATAACATGTAAGTATAAATGTGCATATAAGAACTGCATATAGATGGGCAAACAATGTAATATGCGGTTGCATTTAAACTTATTAACCCTGAATTTGGGATTAGGATAGAAACATTTTGAAATGCTCTATATATTTTGTATGTGTCTCTTAAGCTAATGGAGAGCTATTTAAAGATTGTTTCAGACATCTTAAATATTTCAGTGGAGCAGTTTTTTGTTGTTTTTTTTTTCTTTCCCACCCGTTAAGCCAAGTGCACAGTCTTTGTGAACCCAGATATCCACAGCTCAGAAGGAGCTGTAAAGTTTCTGGTAATGTGCTAGAACAGTGACTGCGTACATTAAAAAGCCAAGTCTTTAAGGACAATCACATTATTTTGTAAATATACAGCATATATAGATAATATGTTGTGTATTGATGGGGTAAAATCTGGGGGTTTTTTTCAGTGTAATAACTAAGCACACACATTAATGAGCATCATTTTAGTAAGTCAAGATCATTATCCATTTTGTTTTGATGGTGAGCTGTTTGATCAGTTTACTTTATAGTGCTCTCGCAGCAGCACACAGCAGTTCTGCCTGAAGAAATAATTCCTCATTTGCCAATGTACACACATATGTATATGTTGATTATATATAAGATCATATATTTATTTATAAACATCTGTGTATGTGTGTGAATATATATATTTGCATTTGTAAACTTCTGCATAGATATCTGTGTGTGTATATATATGTAGAAGTTTATAAATACCTAGATTCATATACATATACATACATAACATATTGAAAATATTTAAATATTCTAGATCTACAGTGAACATAATCTTTCAGAATATCTGAGATTGTTCTGTGGTACATATAAAAATTGTTGTTGGTTTTAGTCTCTTATGTACTGAAGCAGTGTCTATGACTTACACACTCAAAAAATAATGGCATTGACACCTTTGTTAGTAGTCTCATAAAAAACAAACAAACAAAACCCAAACTTGTTCAAAAAGAATTACAAACTGAATCCAGTCTATGTAACCTTAGGCCACTGAGACATGAGCCTTGGGCACTTACCTGTCATGTATCCCTTTACACTTCTAAATCCCCACAGTAACAGACCATCTGCACCTGTAATCAGATGGCCAGACTTTACCGCAATACACATTGTTTGTAAAGGGCAATTCTAATTTACAACCATCTCTATTTTGAGAGGTACTCTGGGACTAAACCTCTGATGCTTTCAGATCAGCCATCTGTCTCCACTCTTGCCAAGTTACCTCTAGGTTATGCTCTTTCCCCTCTTCAGCATATTACCCTGTCTGTTGCACACTCGTATAAAGGAAAGATCAAGATAAAGAGCATTTGATCAGGTAAAACAAGGAAGAATACTCCTATAATAGATGTTTACATACTCTTCTAAGTGGATACGGTTTCAATGAGGGGATGAGGCAGCTTTAGGCACTTTCTGATGTGGTATTTGTTGCTTCTTGTGGTCTGATTTTCAATGGAAAAGGAGGTGGCACAGGGACAGGCCCTTTGCACTGCCTAAAAACATCAGCACTCCCCATGTAGGTCTGTGCTGTGGGGTTTCTGGCAGCTGGAGCCTCCTTTTGTGGCCCTGGACATCACTGCCCAAACCCATCACACCACTCGCAAGTGACTCTCCAGAAGTAACTAGCTCTCTTCCCTTGAAAGCTGCAGCTACATTCACTTCTTCAAGAATGATCCACCAGATAGGTTTGATGCCAGCTTTACCAGTCTACAATGTGGTTTATCCTGAAGATAAACTCAGTTTACAGCAATCTAATTGGTACAGAGAAGTGTGATTAGGCAAATCCAGTACTTTGGACCACAGTTGTGCTTCCTTAGAGGTATTCACCTGTAAAGTGTCCAAGCCATGGCTGCCTGCTCATTGTATCTGTTGCATTTTTGTATGTTGATGTGTCACAGAGGTGCAGCAAGTTTTGAACATATCACTCAGGCTAAATTACTTCCTAGAAGAAGCTGAAGCAGGTCCAAGGTTCCAGGAAATCTCCAGACAGCATGTCACTTCACTGCTCTAAGCACATATCCCATCCATCAGTAAAAAGGTAAAAGCAGCCACAAGCACCAAAGTCTCTGCTGCACTAGAAAGGATATTAACACTTATGTTTCTGGGAAGAAAAACAGGAAGGCAGGAATAAAATATAGAGGTTTAGGAAAAAGATAGCTAGATCAAGTCTTTTGTTATTTGCAAAGAGGCGTGAAAAAGTTTTGCTGCCTTCATTCAGCAGATTGATAGACCGTGACCATTGCAAAACTAGCTCAAATATAGTCCGCATAGCTATGCTGAAAATCTGTCAGTCTCCAAAGTAGCACAGTTAGCAAATTTCATGTTTGCTTAATTCACATTTGTATCACCTGCATGATGTAACAAAAAGAAAAAAAAAAAAAAGGGGGAAAAAAAAAGAAAAAAAGTTGAAAAATGCCTTTAAGAACAGCTACAGCGAGTGGATTTAACAGCCTGAATACTAGTAACAGAATGCTGTTAAAATAGAAGTCAGCATAATCACATCATGGGAGTATCTATCATTTTTCTTTAAATAGCCACTAAATCTCTACAGAGAAATTGTGTGAAATGGTACTGAGGCTACATAAAATTTGTTTTGAATAAAATATTCCAAGTCTTTTTGAGGAAATATGTAAATATTTATAGTTATGTTATTATTCACTAGGTACATGAAATATTCAGATGAACTTGGTTTTGCTTCACACAATCCCTGCTTCATCCAGTTCTTGCATCAGTTTCAAACACCGTCTTCTCTACTATGGTATCAGGGTATGCTGAAAAGAATACCAGCTGAATTGCTCTTTCAGCATTAGTCTTGCATCATTTTCTTGAGAAAACTACATAGTTCTGGTATAACTAAGGCCTCATGAATTCATACCCTTTATATCAACATTACTACTTTGATTATAGGTGTAACTTTCTAATGGTTTTATTATAGTAATATAACCTGCAATGAAGACAAAAGCAGTAATGTTGATATAGCCTATTTTCGGATAAAGAAATAGATGTTAATTCTAGAAACAAATGCACAGCTGGATACAGCTCCTAGATTTGCTGTCTCCCTCACAGGTTCCACCTCACTTCTTCCTATTGAAACCACTTGTGTATTAGTATTGCTCTGGTCTATTTCTGTCTAAATGAAATGGGTTAGTAAAAGGCTGTTATTTAAAAGGTTCAGGCCTGTGAACAGACATCCTGGATACACCTCCCCTGTTGAGGGATGTCACCACCCAGCCTAGCTTGCTATTTATTGTCATTTCTCAACCAGACTTGATTTAGAACTGTTGAAATATTCCCAAAGCTTAGTAAAAATCAGTAAAGTCAGACCCTGTATTTAAAATGTTCGAGCTGATCTGACCAGGCAAGGAATACATTCTTCATTATTTTCAGCATCTACATTTCAAACACCTCTCAATTTCCATCACAAAATTTAAATTGCTCTAAAAGGAGTTAAAACTGAAAACAGTTTTGGTTTTTGTTTGATTGATTTTTGTTTTTGGTTTTTTTTTTTTTTTTTTGTTTTTTTTTTTTTTGTTTGTTTGTTTTTTTTTTCAGAATAATTTTAAAACAGTGGAGCTTTTTTATTTACTATCATTTATCTCTTTGTTAAACATTCCAGGAAAAATTGAGGTTTTGCTGTAAGGATATTTCAAGGAAGAGGAAACTTATATTAAAATATGCTCCTTAAAGCAATAACTGACTACGAAAAGTTGCATTTAGTTAGAAGTGAATGAGTAGAACATTCCTGGTCAACCTACTTTCATTCTGTTAAGAACCTGATTAGAGTTTATATGACTGCTGAAGGCAACATATTTTCTGAATGAGAGTAAAGAAAGTTAGAGGGTTTTTGTGAAATATTGATGCAATTCATGTCTCAAACTGTTTCTGAATGCCACAATGATTCTCAGAAGTGTCATGGTTTTGGTTTCAGTGAACCAGTTGAGTCAGAAATGAGACTTTTCAGATCTTTGTCTAACTTTTAGTTTTAAATCTTGTTTAAATATTTCTGATGTGCTTAAACACTTAGATAAATAAAATTTGTCTTTCATTTTCAGGAAGTTTGAATTGGAAGTGCTAAAACATTTTTATATAAGTTGTTCTTCAGGGATTTTGGTTTAAAATGCTATTGACAAACTAGAAAATATCTGAAAATCTGTTCTTTTTTCTCTCCCATTTCAGTGGTCAGAAATTCAGGAATTCAAATATTTCAGATACATTTCATATCACTATTTAAATTTTAGTAATTTTAGTATCTTAAGAATAATGTTTTTGAGGTACAGGAGTCTAAATTTGAACAAAATCTTGTAAAAATAATATGGACTGTCACATTTCCACAAATTATTAGACTGTGTCAAGTACTAGTCTAGTTCTCACTGTTTTAGACTGTCCTCATCTCTTCTTTGCTGTCAGGAATGGGGTTAAAGATGTATATTTCATGTTGAATAAAAGTCTTATTGACAATATATTGTAATAGACTATAAACAGTGAAAAGAAAGTCAGCTAGCTAATTGATTCCAAAGTCACTTATCAGCATAACAGACACTGGGCCCTGTTTCCACGCATATCTTTTTAACCATGGATTAAAATAATAGATTGAATGCTGATTCTGTGAGAGTTTCTGTATTGATCACTTATACAACACACATCTGTTATGATTATCTATCTGTGTATCTATGTATCTATCTACCAACATTTGTATATTTAAAAAAAAAAAACAAAAACAAATACTCATAAATATATGTAATTAAGGTACACTATGTAATAATATTAGTTCCTTTCTTTTTTTAGTTTTCTCCTTATTTCACAAATGCTCTATCATACAAAAGTACATAAACCAATACACATTGCACAGTTCAAGTTCCACATATAAGTTAGCAATTTATCTACAGAAGGTGGCTCGACACGGTGAGGATGGTGAGAGAGTGGGCTGTGTTTGGCTGCAAACTGAGAGTGAAACCAAACCACCACAGTTTCCCATGGAGTCATGTACCTCTTCAGCCACAGCTCCAGGTTCCGGCATGGGGATATCCATGGGCTGCAGATGGGTCTCTAGTCCAATGCACCTCTTCACCCCAACGCACCTCCTCACTCCCCGGTTCTGCGTGTCCAGAAGAGACACCCCCACTCTGGTATTGAGCAGCTCTGGGTTCTCAATTTCAGTCACACTTGTCCTTGGGCTCAGTTTTCTGCTCCAGTGTGGAGTCCTCCATAGCCTACACATGGGTATCTGCTCAGCCATAGAACTTCCATGGGCTGCAGGGGACCTCCTTTGCCTTCTCCTGCTCCATGTGGTTGAACTGGCTGTCAGAGGTTCTCTGTCCTTCCCCTCTCCCTCCTCCTTCCTCCTGGCAACGAAGCTCTCTCCTTGTTTAGGCGATGGTCCTCTTTTGTTCAGGTCAACTGTGGGTATGCCCTGGAACCAACCAAGCTTCTCACAAGGTGGCCCCTTCCCTCACTACCAAAAAGTTTGTCCTTCCTCCCCCAACCCAACACACCAGCTAACAACCATAACATGCCTAGGCTGAATTGTTCATTGACTTAAGCCAACAATGTGTGAGGCTGAATGCTTCATCTTGCCACCAACTGTGGGTCACTATTGTTGCTAGCATAATTTTAAACAACTTTCTTCCAATCCCTTGGAAAGCCCAAACTTTATTTCTCTTGTTAAAATGCATATTTGTATAGTAATATATACTGAGCCTCTCCTGAACATGTGTAACCTGCAATTTTCTGAGGTTTGCAGTTTAGCTGTATTCCACAGAGCTTTCTCAGAGATGGCAAAAATAAGTATTCCAGATAGAAGTGCAAGCAGGCTGCCAAATTTAAAATTGTTTCTCCAAGGCATGGACAAGCTACAGCTTTCTGCCAAATGACTGTATGATTAACACAAAGCAAGCAATGTATTTTTTTTCTCCAGACTCAAACTGAAATTTATCCTTTTCTGTCTGTCAAAACACAAACCCAAACAACTGAAAATAGACTCAGATAGACATGTAAAAAACTCACCAGGTCTTAAAATGTTTAGCCAAATTTTGTAGAAAGTTCTAAAAATAAAGACTTAAGAAATCTGAAATATTGTGGATATGGACAGTTCTGTCATCCGTCTACTTCTTCTCCACAGAATTTGAATTTTAGTAGAATATTTTTATTATTATTATTATTATTTTCTGTCTCAACTATTAGAACGCTCCTTTCATGAAAGGAGCAAGTCGAGGAAGAAAGAGAAAATAGAAAAATATGTATTTTTTACATTTTCACAGATAATAGAAAGAAGGCAACTTATTATGGCAGTGTTTTCATTTCATCACAACAGATGTTCACGTGCAGATGTGTCCAGTCCTGCTAAACATTCTGTACAATCAAAATTTTTAAAAAGGAAATAAACGTCCCTGCAAATCTTTATCTTGTGTTTTGCTTAATCTGAAGATTCTTCATATACTTTATCTAATACCGTCAAAATATTGCAAAGAAAATGTGATTAATTTCCATCAAAATATGACTGTTTCATTTGGAATGATTAATTTAAAAGCAGAGTAGCCTTGATTTAGGGGAATAAATCTCTGCTTTATTAAAAAAGGAAGAAAAAAACATAAAAAAGAAACAAAAACTCAGATCCTGTTATCAAGGAGCTAAGAAAAAAACAGACTGAAAGTGTTTAGAGTTTGTAAAAGATATCCTTTCTCCAACTCTTTCATGATTTATTTCCCATAAGCTGTGTTCAGGTACAATACAATTTTTGCTATTGTTTTAATAAATCAGAACTATCAATTCATGTCAAGCCTGATTTACCAAAACTCAAAAACTCTTCAGTTTTGAACCTAATGACCATGTTCCTATCAGTGAGATAAATAGAACCAAGACACAGATTTAAACCCTGGGCATTTTCTTCACTCTCTATTAGTGAGCTCTTGCCTCTGGCATTGTTTTAGCTTGTGTGAACTAGCACTCTTCCAGGTAATGTTTAAGTCATTGATGGTTCCCAGCAGGCAGGCTGGAAAAAGCCACTATTCTGGTGAGAAAGAGCTGTGATGTGCCAGTAATCCTTAATGCTAGACAATAAGCCTACTACATTTAATAATATAAATGCATTCAGTGAAACTCTGTATGCTTACAGTAACTCTGTCTCTAGTACCTTACCAACCTGGACATAAATCTAGAAGCAAACTAGTTCTTATTCCTAACCCTACCAGAGATATTGTGGAGGTTGTAAATTTCACTGAACACTCATATCCTTACGAGTCCTTAGCTTTCCTATATGCAGTTTTCTTGGGATTTAAGGAACCAAAGAGCCAATAAGTAGCCATAAACACAGCATTTCCCATAATCCACTCACACCTTTTCCACACAGGAGACTCAGGCAGTTAGTGTTCATGAGTGCCTAGTGGTAAACTGCCAACCTAATTGCACACTGGTGCCATACTCTAGCTCTAGGACCTCCACAGAAACCATGTGGAGTAATTGTGGCCTTCAGTCCCCAGGTTCTTGATTCTTATTCTGTTATTTGATTTGCAGCTCTCAGATATGACAGAGTGATCTCTTGGCAGAATAAACTGGATATATCCAAAGTTTTCAGTATTTAATAAGGTATAAACAAATAGCTTTAAACTTAATCATTAAAACTTACCAAAATATGTAAGTTCATTAGTTGGTATCGACAGCATCAAATTAATAAAAATCAGGGTTGTAGTACTTTTGAAAGTTTATAATCAGTGGAAATAATAATAATTTAAAACCCCCTTAAATGGTAATAACATCTTCATACTCTTTTTTCTGACTAATTTTCAGTCAAATTAGCATCTCACATTCCTCTGAACCTTTGCTTTAGTAAAATGGTTTAGGAGGCAATTTAGGCAAAATTGCTCTGTTCTGAAGCAGTTATAAATGTATTTTTAAAATAAGCCAATATTTGGAAACTATTAATGACTTAACTTTTTCTGCATCCACTGTTCAATAATATATTTAAGTAAGTCTTACTGTACAGTATGTAAATAGAAGTGTAATATGTAGGGTACTATATTTTTCTGTTTGATTGTAGTACTCATAATATATACCTTTGGGAAACAGTACCTTTAACATCAGTCATGACCATAACTTTATAAGCTGTATATAAAAAAACCCAAAACAAATCATAGTCAATTTATTCCTAGGAGAGTCACTACAAAAACAAAACAAGTCTTTTTTAATGTTTTCCTCCCTGTCTTTTTGCTGCCAGCTGACTTTATGAATATCACATGTATTGTTTTCATTTCTGTACATTGTAATCCACTTGAGAGTTCATATAGCGTGTGCCTGTTCCTTGTGATTTGACAAACTCAGTAAATGGTAGAAATATATTAAGTTTGCACATCTCTAGTAGAACTATTAGGGAATAAGAAACAATGACCCATACAAGAAGTCAGAATTCAACAGGGATATAAAGTAGATTGATCATAGTAAAAGAAACCTATCAGAAAAAAAATAGTACAGTATTCAACCTTTTCAAGTCTCAGCTTAGCTACCCAGGCAGTTGAAACTGCGACGACAGCTACTTTTATTTTTATTTTTATAATACATATTTAAACAAACTTTGTGACAGAATTTTTTTCTCATAAACAGTAAGAGTTACAACAAACTTTTTTCCAAGTATCTGCTAGGGGCTAGATAAATGCCAAATGAAATCCATTTAATGTATGAGATGAATTTTTGATTTATCTAAGACTACATGGAGAATACAGACATAACAAAATATTCTCCTAATTTAAATGCCTCTGTCAGGTGCATGAAGTTAGGTGAAATGGACTTGGGCTATAATGGCACTTTGTCTTTCTCCAGTTGAGACTGAGGAGATACAGAACAACATTAGTGACTTCTTTTCATTTTCTCCTAAATGCACAGAAGAATAAAATGCTCTTTCTATGGAAAAAATCTGATCCCTTCCTGCAGTATATATAGAGTCTTTAATTATCTGATTCTTTGTTCTGTGTTTAGTTCTATATGGAAGAACTTGTAATATATGAAAAAATATTTAAAATTTATAACATTTTCTTCTGTATTATATTCTTCTATTAAAAATAATTTTGATGAGATTTTCTTATAACCCTATGACCAGTGATTTTTTTCTGTTATTCTAGGCCTTTAAAGGTATTTAGCTAGAAGGAAACACTAGCTGTGGAGATGTAGGTGGTTATTAGATGAGCTGAATCTCAGTCTACGAAGCCTAATCTAGATTAGAAAATTCACTGGGTAGCATTAGTTTTAGAAGAGCTAATAAATTTGGTTTTATAATATTGAAGCACAATTAAAACAAGACAAATATGATACTATTGTTTTAGCACCAGAGAGAATTACTGGCCCTGCACACACGCACACAGAAATAAATCCCGAAAACCAGAACAAGCCAACAAACCAAACAAACAAATAGAAAAAAATCTGTAATATTGGACTGAGTTAGATACTTAATAAATAGCCTGGAGCTACTCTGCTTTAGATGCTCTAATCTCTAACAAATTTCTGCCCATCATTGTTGATTATGCCCATATTTGTTTAAGTACACTAAAGTACCCATCAATAGACTTAAAGAACTTATTAAGATCCAGATGTTTAATTATCATTTTGACTTAGAAGATTTTATGAAACCTTGAGATAAAAATACTCAGTCTGTCAGCATACTGATAAATACTTAACTTATTTATTCCTTTCTCAAATCACTTCTGAAAGGAGTAAACATCATTATATCCTTTGACAAGGAAGGTAGAATGATTGGCTGAAAAACAACCAACAAGTGAGAATTCGGTGTCTCCCAAAACAAACATAGTACTCAGTCTAGAAGATGACAGCAATGGTGTTCCCGTTTGCCTAGAAGGTCTGGTAAACGTGGTCCACAAGCAAGTTGGATAGAAAGTATAATGTTTGGTGCATTCATTGTCTTTGCTCAGCCCTATTCCTGGGATCGTATGACCTGAATCCCAACAGCTACAACTGTGTTGTTGAATAAAGGAGAGTCAGGAAGCAAGCTTGACCCCTTAAGTCCACATTTCTTAGTTGCCAGTTCACTGCATACGTATTTGGAACTGCTGCAACGTATGTTCTTTAAGGTACTATCTGGACATTGTCAGGGAATAGTTTACTTCCTAAGCCTCTCCAAAAGGAAGTGGAGTGGACACTATACCATGTTTGGTACCCTATAACCTCTGCAATGATGCTGATGCTACTTCAGAAGACAATCTTTGCAACCTCAATCCTCCCATGTTCTTTCACATGCATCCCAGGACATGTAGCTTTTTTTTTTTTCCCCTTTTTTTTAATTTCAGACATATAGAGCAGACAAAATAATAAATAAAAAGGACACAGAGAAATCCCATCAGACTCAGAACACCTAAATTATAAGGCCAATCCGTTTTAAGAAGGGCTTAATTAATGTGCCAAGGATTGAACCCTGGACTTTTATTTAACGGCATACACATAACCAAAGACTCTTAAACCAAAACTGCTGATCACAGAGATTGTAATGAAGATACAAAGATTTTAACTCACTTACTTGGATGAGTAATATTAAGCAAAATCTTAGATTTTATAAAATTTGAATAATCCTGCATTCCTCAGATACCAAGTGTATAACAGACAGTCATTCTGAAGAAAAACTACTACTGCTTAACAAAAGTCTACCAAGAATTATCCCACATAATTACCTTGCTATATACTTACTTCATGTGGCGAAGAAGGACATTTCCTCTCTTTTTAATGACTTTTTTTCTGTAGCAATTTTTTGTCAAGATAAAAGAACAGTAAAACATTTACCATCTTCCCATTCAGTGTTTAACATCTATAGGATCAGTTTCTGCACCTTATCTCAAAGTCAGCATGAAGGTCCTAAGTCCCCCTTTCACTAAATTTGAAATTTTACACTGACCCTTTAAATGCCTTGTCAGGTAATCTGTAAGATATTGAACTGTAGTGGGCCTAAAGAAATAATTTCAAGAAGGAATTAGGAGTTGAAGAGTGCAGTTTAAAAAATTTAGTGGTTTGATTCAGCACCATATCAAAGGCCTGATACTGTAGTGTATAATGAGGAACTTGGTCTTTGCTCTCCATTTTTCTACAATGATGTGACTTATTGTCTATATTCTGTGATCTAGTTTGTTAAATATTTCACCCTAAAGGTTTGACAAGTGGACCAAAAAAAACCCAACAGACATATGCAAGCACACCTATAAACTTCTTTGAAGATTTGTATATCATGAGAGATTAAAATAAAGCAGCCTGTAACTTCTCTTGGGTGAAGGCAGCTGAAGATAACATTATAGTAGGTGCCTGCTATAGGCCATTTGACCAGGAAAACAAGTGGATCAGGCCCTCTGTAGATCAATAGGAGCAACCTCATATTTGCAGTCCCTGGTCCTCATGGGGGACTTCAACCACCCTGATATTTGCTTGAGTGACAACACAGAAGGACATAAGCAATCCAGGATGTTCCTAGAGTTCATTAATGATAAATTTGGAGGAATTTTCAAATGCTTGAAAGAGTCCTGTGATATAAGACCCTGGAGGTATGAGGGGCCCAGAAATGCTGTTTAATATTCAAGGATCACTCACTCCATGCTTAAGAGTGATCCATTCCAACAAATATGAAGTCAGGCAAAAATGCCAGAGGGCCTGTGTTGATGAACAAAGAGCTTCTGGCCAAACTCAAACACAAAAAGGAAGCATACAGAGGATGGAAGCAAGGATGGGTAGGTTGGGAGATATACAGAAACATTATTCAAGAATGAATGAAGGGATGAAATTAAGGAAGCTAAAGCCCAAATGGAATTAATTCTGTCTAAGACTGTGGAAAACAACAAGAAGGGCTTCTTTAAGTACTTAGGTGACAAAAGGAGGACTAGGAAAAAGGTGGACCCATTGCCCAATGAGATGGGGGACCTGTTTACACAGAAAGGCTGGAGTAATGAATGCCTTCTTTGCCTCAGTCTTTACTAGCAAGACCGCGAAGTTCGGGAACCTCAGATCCCAGAGACCAGAGGGAAAATATGGAGTAAGGAAAACATCTTTGGTGGAACAGGATCAGGTAGAGAATACCTAAGCAAACCGAACAACCATAAGTCCATGGGTCATGATAAGATGCACCCATGAGTACTGAGGGAGTTGTCTGATGTCATTACAATGCCACTCACAATATTCTTTGAACAAACATGTTGATGGAGAAATGTGCCTGAGTACTGGAGGAAAGTTTATCACTCTTATCATGGGCGAGAAGGAAGACCCAGGGAACTACAGACCAGTCAGACCCACCTTGACCCCTAGGAAGTTGATGGAACAACTAATCCTGGAAATCATTTACAGGTCTAGAAGTGACTAGAAAGTGATCAGTACTCAGCATGGATTCACAAAAGGGTAGCCATGCTTGACTAATTTGATAAACTTCTATGATGAAATGTCTGACTTGGTAGACAAGGTAAGAGCAGTGAATATTGTCTACCTTGACTTCAGGAACGCTTTTAACATTATGTCCCATAAGATCCTCATAGAGAAGCTGATGAAGTATGGGCGAGGTGAGCAGATAGTGAGGTGGATTGAAAACTGTTTGAATGATCAGGCCCAGAGCATGGTGATCAGCTTCATGAAGTCTGGTTGGAGACCATTAACTATTGGTGTACCCCAGGGGTCTATATTGAGTCCATTTCTGCTTATCATCTTCATGAATGATCAGGATGATGGGACAGAGAGTGAATCCTCATCAGGCTTGCAGGTGACACCAAACTGGTAGGAGTGGCTGATATGCCAGAGGGTCGTGCTGCTGTCTAGAGGGAATTTGACAAGCTGGAAAAGTGGGCTGATGGGGATCTCATGGAGTTCAACAAGTGGAAGTCTCAAGTCCTGCAGCTGGGGAGGAACAACCTCATATATATGCTGGGGGCTACCTAACTGGAAAGCAGCTTTGCAGAAAAAGTCCTAGGAGTCCTGCTAGATGCTGAGTTGAACACAAGCTAGCAATGTGTCTTTGCAGCAAAGAGAGCAAATGGTATCCCAGGTGTGTGGTGTTTAGTTGCCAGCTGGGCCTAAACCACAACACCTCTTTGGATATGGTCCTGGGCACCTGGCTGCAGGTGACTCTGCTAGAAAAGAGGAGTTGGAAAAGATGACTTTCAGAATTACCCTCCCAAACTCAACCATTCTGTGATTCTGTGAGTCTCTGACATAAACACAAAACATATCGTACCTATATTTTGTTTCTTTCACATAGCAAGGTGGAAGATTATTGACAGACAGTGGTGCTTCAAACATATTGGCACTGTATTAAAGTAATGATCTAAAGTTAAGTATAAATACTTACTAGACTCTCTAATTCCAAGACGCATATTTTATTAATATTATTTATATTAATCTGAATCACAAAAATAATTTGCATAGTGTGCTGCTTGGGAGAGTCAAATCTAAGTAGTGTGGGACAACGGAGTACTATAATGCTATCACATCAATAAAATGTGATGCATTTCTGTCAGTGTCACTTATGGTCTCAGGGTTAGTACAAATACCAACTGTACAATATGTTAGGTAATCCTTGGTCAAGACTCTTTAACAAGGCATGGCACCTAGTGATCTCTATTATTAAGTTTTCACAACTAACCCAAATTTCCAGGATTTTAATATATTATAAAATGAGAGATGCCTAAATCAAACAAAATTTTGAGATACCAGACATAATGCAGAGAAGAAATGTGACCAGTCCAGCTTTTTTGATCACTTGCCTCTCTTTAAATCTTTGTTCAATAATACTGCAATTAGCTTGAAAGTGGGGAAGGGAGATGGTAGGAAGGAAGATGGAGGAAAAAGGTCTACTTTTTTATTCATTCATTTATTTATTTATTTTTACATGTTGCTTTCAGATGATAAAGTTCTTAGCCAGCATCAGATTTAAGATTACCTTATTTTTAGTGATGATGAAATCTGTCGAGCACTTAATGGTTGTCTTTGAACTTTACAGTTGAGACAGCTATACCTTTTCCTGCATTTGACATGGAAAGCCTCTTATTCCCATTTACAATCGTATCAGTTAGATTTTTCCTGGCTTGCAATGATATGCTGCACAGTTTTATTGACTATTAAATCTTCCACATAATCTCACTGAGTCATAAAACATTTGACAGGAGGTAGGTCTCAACTTTTGTGTCTCTTTTTTTTTTTTTTTTTTTCTCTTTCTAACCTTCTTACAACACAGCATTTATGAAGCTTGCTCCTCATGGTTTTTTCTCCATGTGATACAAATTAATAGGTCATGTCATTTATTTTTCTTACTATTTCTAAAAAGAAAATCTGTACTGATTGATTGTTTTTCTTTTTCACTTGTAATATAAGAAACATAAGACTGAAAATTCTATAAGAATTAAAGGAATCCAAAGAGAGATGTAATATGTTAAAATTTCATAACCACTGCTATTCATGGCATGGAAAAAGATGGATCTAAGTAGATTATTTTTCTCTGTTCTAAAATGCTTGGTGTAGTAGCAAACATATAGAAGCACTCGCAAATTTTTATTTTCAATGAAATTATGTCGGCTTTTTCATTTTTACAGACAGCTTATTCTCAGTTTAAAAAACACTTGGAAGGAGGTGTTTGTATTATTTTGTTTTGCCTTGTGTTGTTTTGTTTTTCCTGTCAATCCATAAAATTTTTCTTCTCTTTTCTTTTCTTTTCTTTTTTTTTTTTTTTCCTTGAAAAATTGGGAAGCCAGACAAACAGATTTTTTAATATAATTACTGTTTTTTTCTGTAGGATGTCTAAACACATTTAGAGAAAAGCTAATGTAAATAGTGGATTCAGCTGCCAAGCCAACTAGGTTTGCCTGGCTGAAAACTGATTCCACTAAGCCTTCTCACTCTTTTTTATGACTATGTCTGGAAGTAAGAAAATATATATAGAGATTTTTATGTTTTGAAAAAAGGAAAAAAAAAATATATATAAAATTAGAATAAATTCCAGTTGAACAGACAGGTTTTGAATAGACAGGTATCGATGACATGGTTTGTCAATATATTCCTACATTTGAACAATATTTAAAACACACGGAGCTTCAAACTACACATGTCATTATTAGATATTAATTTGCCAGTGTGAAAAAATCTGAAAATAATGAAAAAAGTTGGAGAAAGAAAACTGAAAAGTTACCAACACTTTTTTAGAGACTTTAACTGCTAATAATTAAAATACTGAAACAGGTGTGTATTTCTTAATGAAAAATATTTATAGATTAGAAAAGAATAATAATAAAATTGAAATTTGTTAAACTTATCCTAAGTATTCTCCATGTCATTTAGAAATCATCTTAAAATACAACAGTAATTTGTGCTTCCAGGCATATAAGGGCTGAAATCTAGAGTTCACTGAGAATTTGGGTTAAAGCCCTTCAAAATTTAACTCAAGTAAATAAATTCTTTTTTTATTTTTTACTATCAGTTGTTTTTTTTCTTCCCTCTCAGCTCTACCTTTGCATATATCACAGAATCACAGAATCACGGAATGGTAGGGGTTGGAAGGGACCTCAGGAGATCATCTAGTCCAACCCCTCTGCCAAAACAGGTACCCTACACCAGGTTACACAGGAAAGCGTCCAGGTGGGTTTTGAACATCTCCGACAGAGACTCCACAACCTCTCTGGGCAGCCTGTTCCAGTGCTCTGTCACCCTCACAGGAAAGAAATTTTTCCTTAAGTTTGTCTGGAACTTCTGGTGTTCCAGTTTTTGCCCATTGCCCCTTGTCCTGTCACCAGCCTCCACCAAAAAGAACCTGGCCCCACCCATTTGGTCCCCAAATATACACTCACATACATGCACACATGTACGCAGAGTGGATGGGCAGTAAAAGTTTAGTTACAGCTGGGAATTCAGTGCATTTAGAAATTATTTTGAATGCTATGGATCAGTTTCCAAAGAAATCAAAATTGTGACATATAGTTTTCAGATGAAAACTCAGAACTATTCCTTTTAAAACCACTGAAATTTGATTTTCCCTCTGGAAACCCTTAATTTTAGCAACGTCAAAACACATTCAGAAAGAAAAAATGCTAAAAATGCCTTTAAAATAACATGGTCAAATGCAGTAGTGGAAAGTTTTCTGAAACTATAAAGGTCAGGGCTTAACAAGGTGGTGAATTTAGCTAATGGCTCCTTAGGAAGCACAGAAGTTAAAAACAAGGTTTATTGAAATATGCTGAAGTTGGATTTCATGATCCTTATGAGTACCTTTCAACTTGAGTTATTCTATTTTGTTCTATGTAAATATTGTTGAAATATTTTATAATAATTGAAGTGGAAATGGATTGTGGCAAAGCTAAAAGAAGTTATTCTCAGAACTCCAAGTACATAGCTTAAAGAGTTAATTATTTATAATCTATTAAATAGAGCTAGGGATTACCTGGAAATGTTATTGCATATAATAAAGAAAATTAAAGACTATAAAAGGAAAATATGCTAGTTTGGTAAAAATCATATTTCATCTGAGAGGCTAGTGGTATTTTTCATTCATCTGTATTATCATTTGACTACAGATTTATTGTAAACCTATTATTTTAAATGTATGTGAAATTTATGACTGCTAATATTTATTAAGCTGTTGATTTTTTAGGTTTGTCTCCTGAAAATCCAAACACAAATTTAAAGTAGCTAACACATCTCCACATGAAAAATCCAAACAAGAACAAAATGTGAGCTATCTTTATTGCTAGAATAAAAATTAATTCCAAAATTAAATAATCATTCTCACACTTGCCATTATGCAAGACAGAAAAAAGATGAATGGCACTTCTTCTGACATCACCTTGAGAAAGAAGTCAAAGTAATTCTTTAATATGTTTTTTGTCTTCAAATGGTCTAATTTACATATTAATTAATTAAGCATAGATGGTGCATATCCCCCACAATAAACTTACAATACCATATTCCATTAGGTAAAGGTAGTTTTATTGGCATTTACACTAAAGTGACATTAAATCATAAGAGTATTCAACAAGCACGTTTAAAAAAATTGTAAAGCACGTGCAACTATCCTTATAAAATATCTTACACACTCCAAGTATTAAAACAACCTTTTCCTCTATTCAGTCAAAACACATTCCAGTCCTAGCAAATACACATATCATTTTTTTTTTGTCCTCCTACTTCATTAGCAAAAAAATGAAACATTTTCTATGCTAAGAATAAAATCACTTTCCATTGTATTTGGCACCATTTTTTAAAGATTTTATCCAAATTACAAACCAAATTATTTCCTTAAGGTTTACTTTCCTTACTATTAAGTTACCAGTGCCCACAAAGGAATACATATGGGATGTATCTTCAACTTAGATATGGTATTTCCAAGCTGCACTATTATTCTTGTCCCTGGAATGGGATACAATGCAAAAAAATAAAACTAAATTACCAATGCTATTATTTTCATACCCAAATTCTTCCTGAAGACCTTTTTGGGTTACTTGTAATTTGGAACAACATGCTTTTAGTTGGTGGAATGCAATGAGAGCATAAACTCGTGTTATGGCTGAAGATGCAGAAATAAGGTCATTAGCATATAGATGCAATAAATTTTACATCAAGGGCAAATCAGCTTTTAGATTGCTGTTTTACCCTGTTAAAACATTCTCCCCATGATCCAGATTACTCAATATTCTTGACACTTAATCAAGGTTGGCCAGCATACAGTGAGCAAGCCTAAGTGAAATATGTATCCCAGCAATATTTTAGCTTAACACTATCTTCTGCTGCCTTCAGCTTTTCAATCTCTCAGCTTTTCCAGGTTACAGGCAGTATTTGATCATTTTCAGCATATTTCCATATCCTGTTTTTTTTTTTTTTTTTTTAAATACTTTCATTGTAAATTCAATAAGGTAGTATAGCATTAGATCCAACCAGAATGTCAAATAATAAAGCACAACCTTTCGACAAATAGTAATTTTAAAAAATAAAGTGAAAGAAGATCCCATACATGATGTGGAAATAAAACTCTTTGAACTACAATAAAGAAAATAAAAAGGAAGAAGAAAAGACAGACAATAAGAGTTTCTTAATCCTCAGGTATAATACAATGTGATTGTTACTTCACGAAAAACTCTAGCTCACAGCAGGATCTAGAAATCAAGCTAAAGGTTCATTGAGGAACCTGCTTGAATTTTACCTAGAATTAATGATGCACAGAGACATTATTTATTTTCATTTTTTTCATCACAATATGAATGAGAATTTTGCAAGACCATGGGCATGTCTGTAGTATGCAATTTTGTATAGGGCTAAGATTTTTGAGAAGGTGGTGTAACTATGTTTGCACAGTGCAGCATGGTGTAAAGGTGATATCACAGTTGCCTTCATCAGTTCATTTACCTTGAGATTAAATAGCTCAGACTATTCTGCTTCCACCTCTAGAAGTACTGGTGGCATTGTTTTTAGGATCTCTGCCTTAGGATTGTGAAAAATAGACAGACATGACTGTAAAAATAATAATAATAATAATAATAAATAATAATAATAATAAAAAAATCACTTCCCACTTGCATTCATCTAATTTGGTCAATGTCTCTAACAAGAAGCAGATCACTTCATGCCCATTTATTCATTGATAAAGGCACCTCTCTTTCTGTCCTTTCTCTAGGTTCACTCAAATCTACGTCCTTTCCCACTTTAGTTTTCTTCACAGATACTGGTACAGCTTGGCTGTATTTTGCTCACTCCGAGACCCAAGAAGCTCTTCCTGCTCCTCCTTTTCTTTTCCCACTTCAGAATAACTCTGAAGAGGAAAAGGAAGTTGTGCAAAATTATTGCTTTCATAGGTCAATGTTCTGGGTCAATATATTTGATGGTGGTAACAATGGTCAACTAAATAGTCAGGCTGTAAAGAGAGTAAATTTTTATTTTGCTAACAATAGTTTGGTCTGAAGTGTTAAACACAGACAGATGTCCATCATTATTAATCAGAGTTTTGCTTTAAATTTAATGTCTCAATTTTCCACATGGGAATATCCTCTTTATCAAAGTTTTAAGATACTTCAGCAAAATGTTTATACTGCAAAATATGTCTGTGGAAGAAAAAATGCCAGCTGAATTTTTCTGCTGTTTGTCCAAAGCTAATACAAATTATGACCAAAATGATTGTCAATAACTTTTTTAGACAGAAAGAGTAAATGAAAACTTCTGTCTGTTCAGAAGTCTGTAAGATAGCTAAGAAAACTGTAGTTAACAAGAAAAAATAGTCAAAAACTATAACCTGGTTTAATTTCTTCCAAAGATAAGGAGAGTTATTCTTGAAAAAAACCTCCTATTTTGTTTTGACTTTTCTTCTTCAGTTCAAAGCATTGGATCTACTGAACCTAGAACTTAACTTCCTCTCAAGGAGTTTATTTTATCCCAAATGTATCTTGCATTAAAGAAATTAAAGACGGTACATAATGTAATTATGTACATTGCACTTACATTTTAAGTTCTGATTTCATTCGACTAATTCTTTCCAATACAGGAATCTACTGTAAAGCTCTTCAAATGTACCATTTTTCAGCCACTAGAAAGAAGGATCAGGGTAGGAAACGGGCATTTAAGATTTAAGACATAAAAAGAAGTGCTGAAATGTTTGTATTGAAGCTAAACCCACAGTACTAATTCCTATTTTAACACGTTCTTGTAAGAATGTATGTTTTCATACTCTACAATCAGCCTCATGTAATTTTTTCTTTGAGAGTTAAAGTTTAGATGACTTGACTTTCAGCTTTGAATTTACAAATGTTGAGATTACATATTTTTTGTTTTTCATATGTGTTTTAATCCAGTCATCTTGATAAGACAGTGTGAGAGACTGAAAGAGTTAATGTATGTCTCAAACACTGTAGCAAGACAAGTTTGCACAGCAACAAGTTCTGCATACTGAAGCAACAATACAAGGGATGTAGAAGACAGTTGGACGCAGAAGGTGAGATGCGGAAGACGATTAGTGGCATGCAGAAGGCATGTTGGAGACTGTGCAGTTCTGTGTTCTGACATGCTGAGCAAAACAACACCATCTATGGCCAAAGGTCACACAGAGTTCATTGGGGGAAGGGGCTCCATGACCTTCAAGACCCCTCAAAAAGACCCTCCTTGACCACCCCTCACAGTAGCACCTGCACAGTAGATCAGGAGTTACATCAGCCCTCGCTTAAGGGGCTAGGGCTGAAGCGTATAAAAACTCACACTGAGGGAGCCACATGCACAGCCACCATGGGAGATCACTCAGTCTTGCCATGTGTGTGCCCATCACCAGAGGACTTCCCTGTCCTTCTCAGGACCATCGTAGGATCTGAGGGTGGTGATATCTTTCCTTATACCTTTCCTTTCCTCTCTCTCTTCTTTTCTTTTCCCAGTTTTATAGACTTTTCTAAAATAGAACACAAATTGCCAATATTTTACATTTCACAAATTCAGGTTATTTTAATAATAAATAAAACCTTTAACTGTTTGTTTGATGTTTCACCTAAATTTAGCCTGAGGGGATTTACAGAATTTTGGTCCCTCTCCTCCAGCCTCAGAGGTGGGATGCAATACTTGATTTCTGTAAAAAATGGGTAATTAAAAACAAACAAACAAACATACAAACAAAAAACCCCAAACCAAAACCAACAAACTGCCCTCTTGTTTTCTAGGTAGAAGCCATGCTAAACAACTATAGCCAAATCTTTCTGACAGCAGTTGGTATCTTCAGACTTGATTGTGTTAGCTTTACATCAAATCATGCTGAAAACACTTTAATATGGCTATGTATAACTCATTGTTTAATTTTGGAAGGTAAGGATGAAAAAATATAACTCCTCTGCTCATAATGAGTATTCCAGCTGTTATCCCACCAATGTTCCACGTATTTTTATGTATATTTATGTTTAGATTTTGAACGACAGCAACAATCTTCACAGATGGCATAGGTCTCTTATTTACCTTACCCTGTTTAAGGTAAGATCTTTGTTCTAGACATAAACCAGTTTAATTATTCTAGAAATAACATCAATATTTGCATGTCATTTAAAACATATCAGTGAGCATTGGCTTACTGAAGTGCAGAGCATCATATTTCTTGAAAGCCTTACAGTTAGTCCATTCAGGGGACAGATTTGTCATCCACATTTTGGCTGAGATAGATAGTACCAAAGCATTATCTTTTAGATCTTTAATTATTTAATGGTATCTGTCACCCAGAGTTAAGTACTTAGGGTCTCTGAAAAACTTTATTTCCTAGTGATCAAAGGGAGTAGCCAGAAAAACTAAGTTGATAAACGAAGACATCACCTAAAGTTGAGTAGGAGAATCTGCAGGAAAAAGAACAGGAGACACTCTTGCGATCCAACTCTCCTCCCTTGTCCCACTTCAGGACTTAGATTTCATATTCTGGGTAACCTTCTCCTAGTTTAGGACTTGTACTAAGTTAATGAAATAATTTCTAGTACCATCTGAGAATCCCACAGGGAACCCAAGGGGGCTGCAGGATAGAGGTACGTAGGACCTGTAGGAGACGTGAACTGGCAGTAAGAGGTGGAAGGAATAATATATGACACGGGTTTGAGTTTGTGGGTTTTTTTGTTTGGTTGGTTGATTTTTGGGTTTTTTTGTGAGTGGTGACAAGCAGTAGCAGATTTATACTATAGTCACTTAACTGAGAGATATTTGGTGTAACTCCTGGCATCAGTTTCTGTCTTGTTACTTGTCAACAGTTTAAAGGCCTGGTTTTTCTGACTGGGAGACAACTGACAAAAAGGTCAAATGGCAGGTGCTGCACATGGCAGCAGTAGACCCACTGTCAATCCAATGACCCAAAATACCAAAATATTCCAGTTCATGAATGACAGATCTAAGGTCCACTCTGCCTGTCGCAGCAAACCCACTGTGAGACAGCAGATAACAATGGAGTTATACTAGCCCAGAGGAACTGTGAGAGCAGAATTTGGTCCTCAGTAGATCTCTGAAGTAAAACAAATAACTGGATGAAAGATTAGCATGTAACAAATGTGCAGTTAGGAGGTTATAGCAATCTCTTACTTCTCCCCCTCTCCCTGTGACTGAGTAATGGTGCAAAGATATCTCTTTTGACCTTCAACATTTTCACTTTAAGCTAAATGTAGATCTCAACCACAAAATAAGCAAAACTAATTTTTTGTAGCTGATCCAAAAGTAAAACTTATATAGTCTCAGCATACTTTTATAATTTTGGGGAATTCACTTCATTGCTCTTTTTAAAATTTTTTCTTCTATAGAATCATAGAATCATAGAATGGTTTGGATTGGAAGGGACTTTAAAGATCATCTAGTTCCAATCCCCCTGCCATCAGCAGGGACACTGCAAGCGCACATTGTCTGCTCGTGTTCAGCTTCTCGCTCACCACCACTCCCAAGTCCTTCTCTTCAGAGCTGGTCTCAAGCCATTCATCACCCAGCCTGTATTTGTGCTTGGGGTTGCCCTGACCCAGGTTCAGGACCTTGCATTTGGCCTTGTTGAACTTCATGAGGAAGTTCAACTATAGAACAGGAAACATGGTCACCTTTCTCAAGGATTCTAACACTAAAAAGCATGAAAAACGACATATAAGCAATAAATATTTTTAGACTAATACTGCATTACGTGATTAGTGTAAAACAGTGTGATAAAAAGAGGATTTATATTGTGATTTTTGTAGTTTTTACTTAGGTATCAAGGTGTTCTACAAGTCTTCAAAAATTACCATGTTTATTTCTCTTCGGCAATCATGTAAATTAATAAATGTAATTAGAAAATGTTATCATTCTGAATAATTTGCTATAAATAAACAAAGTTTGCTTTGAAGTTTAAAATATTGGGTTTTTTTACTGAAACTACAAGAAGCAATATTATTAAGGTTAGTGCTTAAAGATGTATAATTACATGTTCTGGCTTCAGAGATGTGGCTTTGCTTGGGCTTTTATATTAAACTTCTATGTTTCATGGATTTTTTTCTATCACTTCTTTTTTTCTGTTTATTAACATGTCTAATTGCCATACTTATTACATATTGATGTTATTGATCAGTAAACTACATTAGGTAATATAACTTGGTGACATGTTCCACAAATACTTGCAAAGACTTGTTCCACAGAGTGCATTGTCTGCATTCTCTTTTGAGCTTTTTAAACTGTTTTTTTTCTTTCCCCCTCCCAGAAAGGGTCAATTCCAGAAGGTTATGAAGATCTAGAAGCTGAAATCTCCTGTTGTATTTACATTTGTGTACATTTGGTACCTTTGTTTCTGAAAAGATCAATAGGCACAGATAAGATCTTCTAGGATATTGTTCCTCTCTTTTTAATTAAGACATTTAGAATAAACCACATGAAAAATGCCTTAAATGTTTCAATTTCTTTACACAAAATATAATGAGGAACCATTTCAGAGATAAGCATCTAGTTGTACAGGGTGAATTTTAAGGTATTGTGCAGTCCTTAACTTTTCTTAGTTAAGAAAGCTACTGCTTTCTACTCTTCATGATTTTACAGATCTCTCCTACATGTCTTTGCTTGCCTCAGTACATTACTCTTGGGACAGAAAACTTCAAATTACTTACTCTACCATATGATAAATTTCTGTCATTAAAATTTGACTCTTTATAGTAAAACAGTGTAAGAAATTTTTTTCTTACATTATTTTAGCCTGGTAAAAGGTATTAAAATTATGTTAATAAACCTTCAAGAAATGTAGTTACTAGAACTTCCCTATATATTCAATAAGTAGAAATTAATTAGAAATATTTTAGCATTTTAAAATATTGACAGATATAATTCAGAGTGGACAGAACACTGTTCTGAGATTATTTTTTTCTGTAAAAAAATTCATCCCTTCCTTTTCTGGAGAACATCGCCTTCCATCTCCAGTTCTTCCTCCACTCTTCATTCTCATTGTGTTTCCCACACAGATTCTTTAGTATTTCAATCAGATATTCAGTTGATGGCCTCAATTGGGGGGGGGAGGGGAGGGGACAGGGATGTGGATCTTACAAATTGAACTCCTAGGGTATTTTTGATTAAAAAATATCTAATTAGGATTTCCAAAATCATCCAATCAGAAAGGAGCAGAAAGAAGATTGAGAAGATTGTTGACAAAAAGAAAATCCTCCCAGTGACTCCGTCCCTCCCCACCATTCACTTTTCCCATCTTTCTCCAAAGACAACTTCTCTAATTATAGGAGAGAGGAATAAAGTGGGAAAGATATCAGTTCCTGAAACGTGTAAAACTGTCTCACCTATTTGTAGATGCCATGAGGCAGAATATAATATATTTAAGAGTGCTTAATGGAGTATGCAATCAAGATACTTAAAATCTGTCATATGGCAAACTGTCCGTAATCAAGTAAAGTTGCGTGAATTATTTTCATTACTCATTTCTATGGAAAAAAAAACCAAAGTAAATTATTTTATTGTAATTGATTGACCTTCTCCTAGACTGTCACAAATAATAGATCTCCATTTTTAGACCACAGGTCTAGAAACATTCTCATGAATGATCAAGAAAGAAAAAGAAAACAATAAAAAGAGGAGGCAAAGGATTGAAAGATTATAATGATACTTCAGAAATTTAAACTTCAGGTATGCATAAATTAATAACAAGGATCAAGTATCACAGAGCATCTTCAATAAGAATAATAGTACATACAAATTAGTAAGTGTGGTGGTTTGGGTGGATTCACC